>NW_026068003.1:68137-165011 GCF_014885135.2 Alexandromys fortis
GCTAGGTCCAGTTTCTTATTGGCTAGCTCTTACATATTGTTCTAACCCATTTCTAATATTCTGTGTAGCCCATGAGCTGGCTTACCAGAGAGGATCTTAACCTGCGTCTGTCTGGAGTGGGAGCATCATGGCGACTCCCCACCAAGACTCCTTCTCCCAGAATTCTCCTGTTTTCTCCACCCACCTAAGGGTGGGCCTTATCAAGGGGCCTAGGCAGTTTCTTTATTAATAAGAAATCACTCCCACATCATTGCGGTGAAATGTTTTCCCTTGACTTTTATTATCCAGATGTCCTACTTACAGTGAGAGATGAAAAGGCAGCGGAATAAATACAGGCAAACAAAATGCCAGGGGAGCAGGAATGAGTAAATGCCTGCTTTCCAGCTGTCATTGCTGCTTCCTGGGTAAAGCAGAAGCAGGGGGAAATTATGATAGGAACGCAATGAGCCACAGTTTATTTTCCAAGGGATATTGATTTCAGATGTCCTTGTTCCCATTTCTTTGACAATTGGTGTTTCTAAGTATCCCAATTGACCACCTTTGTCACCCGCCCCCCAAAGCTTGAATAAACCGACCTCAATGAAAACCTCCATCAAACTCAACTCTGGTCTCACCATGACAAACGGCATATTTAACTCCCATCTTAACCTTTTCAACTGATTGAAGAGGGTGCTCCAAAGCCCAGGAAGACAGAAATAATTGTGTTAGATTTTTCAGCACAGATTGTTACCAACATGGGGGAACATTGCCAATTTATGGGATGTGGAGTGATCTCAGACAAAGCCCTGGAATTGCTTAATTGGCCACTCTTCTTTGAAATCTCCCAGTACTGAGAATCTCTTCCACTTTTTGCATCTTAAATATTTTTTAAAGAGGTCATCGCTGTCGAAGGATGTCCTGAACTCACATTTCCTGAGAGGTTGGTCCCCTGACCCTCAAGTCACGTAGAATGTTCTAGGTTCCAAGTACCTGTTTTCTGGGAAGGTCCTCATGCTGTGTCATTTGGAGGCATTTACGCCTTACTGACACAAAGTATTTGATTTCCGGTGGCATTTGCAGCTTGGTACAAAAACCATGGTGAGCGTAAGTGTAGAATCTGCCTCCTGGTCATGTCAAATAGAAGGGGGAGAATGCAGCATCTTTGTGACTGACAGTGACTATATGCCATGCATTAATCTAAATCATCAGTTTTCAATGTGTTGGGTCGAGTCCCCTTTGGGGGTCACAGGTTAAATATCGTGCACATCAGATAATCACATTACAATCACAACAACAGCAAATCACAGTTATGAAGTAGCAAAGCAGTTTTACAGTTGGGGTCACCACAACATGAGGAGCTGGACTAAGGGTCACAGCATTAGGAAGGTTGAGAACCACTGATCTGGATATTTAACATAAAGTAGTAAATGAATGAATTGAATCTGTGCCTCTTGAAATTGATGTTCTAGGGAGTACAGATAGGCAACAGATGTAAATGCAATAAATAGAAAAAGTGTCTGCTAGAGGACACCAAAGACCATGGGATAAGTGCAGAAGTAAGCCAGGTTTAGAGAGATTAGGTTCTTGGGGTTAGGGAGGTTGGGAGAAGGACAGGTGGGATGGCCAGGCTACTATATTTTAGGATGGAGAGATCTAAGCAAAAGCATCAGCAACATGGAGAAAGGAGAATGTTTCCCCAGGAGGGAAACAGTTAAAGCACAGAAATGTCTATTCTTCAAAAGCACAGCAAGGTGTCTGTATCAGAGTACAGGGAGAAGAGAAAAGAAAATGGAAAAGATGCTGACAGACAGTCCAAAACAGCCATATAGAGCTTTATAGACCCAACACAGCCTAAGAGTTTGATGGTCTTCTGATTGAGATGGAGAGCTATTTAGGAGTTTTGAGAAAAGAGGGGACAGGCTACACTGTACACCATGTGATTACTGGCTCTGTTGTGTTGAGAATAAATTTAGGAGAAGTAGGAAGAGAAGCAGGGAGATCTGATGAGAGATGGTTACATTTGTTAGTTCCGTAGATCTCCTGAAGCAAAGGACCACCAACTTAATGGTCAAAATCAACAGAGATGAATTACATCTAGCTCTGGAAATAATGCATCTAATTTATAAATTATTTATATAAATAATAAAGTTAATAAATCAACCTGCTGGTCACACTACGTGCTCCCAAAGCTTCTGAGGGAGGATCTTTCTTTGAATCTCCCAGGTCTGATGACTCCAGCTGTTCCTTAGCTTGTGCTAACATCTCTGGTGCCTAGGCCTATTTTTATATAATTGCTTCCTCCTGGGTTTCCCACTATCATCATTCCTCTGTGTTCATCCTTCTTCTGTGTGTGTCTATCTCTGTGACCAAATGGGTCTTTCTCATGAGCGTGTCACTCAGACTGAGCTTAAATCTTACAGACACAATCATACTTTGATTATATCTTCAACGGCCCTTATTCCTGAGTCACGTCCCATTCTTAGAGACAGGAGCATAGGTTTTAGCATAATTTTATTGTCAGTGGGAGGCAGAGGAAGCACAATTCAATGTATAACAGGTAGTAATCTAGGAGACAAATGGTGAAGACCAAGAAGAGGATGGTAGTAGGGGCCTGCCCAGCAATGATGAGATTCTGATTATAGTGTGGTGGTAGAACTGCCAGAATTTGATGCTACATTAGATAGGAAATGTGTAAGAGAAACGAAAGACCGCTCCAGGAAACCGTACTGAGCAGACGGAAGAACTGAGAGTTAAACAAGTTTGGGAAAAGAAGCTTAGAAAATTTGTGGCTGATAGTTGAGACAATCACTTAGATAAAGGTAAATGTTGAGTGGGAAACTGGATCACTGAGCCTACAACTCATGGCAGAATCTGGATTGAAGGCGTGAAAGGATTACATTTACAAATATTCAACACTTGAAGAAAAAGCCAAAAGACTGATGACGATTATCAAGAAAGTAGTTTATCCAGCTCCTGGGAATTCCCAGAAAAGACTCCAAATCAATACATCCCAGAGACTCTTTTACATCAGTGTTTATAGCAGTGATGTTTGTAGCAGCTAAATTATGATAGCAGCATGGGCACCCATCAACAGAATCCACACCATCAAAATTTAAAGAGCATGCCAACCAAAAGTCAGTGTATTTAGAAAAGATGGTCACAGTCTGATCTGTGGGCCACTCCAATATGAAGATAAGGAAGAAAAGGAGAAACTACCAAAGGAGACTAAGTGGGAGGAGCTAGCAAAATACAAGAAAGACTAAGACTGAAGAGGGCTTGAGAGCCATGTGAAGGAAGTATAGAGGAGGAGACACTGCCAACTGTATAAACGCTGTACATAGGTCAGAAATAAAGATGAGACCTAATTGCTGGGTTTAGAAACAGGAACGTATATGAATTTGACAGCAACTGCTATGGAGTGGAGATGGAATTCAAGAGCGAACAGGAAGAGGAATTTGGAGTGGCAAGTAAAGACAATGCTTGTAAGGAGAGGACAGCCTAATAGGACTTGGGTACTGTGCTCCTGGTAGAAGCCTGAGGACCTGGGTTCTATTCCCTAGCATCCACTTAAAGAACCAGATGTAGGAGTATGTGCCTGTATCCCAACACTGACTTTGGGGTATAGAGGTAGAGATAGGCCATTCCCTGGGTCTCAGTGGCCAGCTAGCCTAACCTAGTTGGTTTGCTCCTGGTTCAATGAGAGACCTTGTCTCATAAGCAAGGCAGAAAGGGATAGGGGAAAACATTCCATGTTGACCTCTGGCCTTCATATGGGCACACATAGACCCATGCACTTGCATGCCCAAGTACACACGCACACAGACATTCAAAGATTAAAAAATAAAAAAGATAGGCTTTTAATCTTTGTGTTTTTAAATGTTCATATGCTGAAGGCAATAATCTGGAGATGGAGATGCCACATCCTTTCCTGATGGTTCTGCTTTCATGGTGTCCTATTTTGCCCTAAGGCAACTTTGTACATAGGCTGGCTGCTCATGTGGGAATGTCCTATGCTCTGAGGTACCCCCTTCCTTTGCTTTGCTTCTTGTTTCAGTATCTCCAGATCTCTCCCCTCTAAAGCATCATCATTAGGTAATTTCTCTGGCAACCTCCCTGGGCTTGGGAATAACTGACATTGGAGCGTGGAAGCTAATGTATTCACCAACTCAAAATGTGAACCCACAAAGTTCATTTTGATAATAGAATTACAAGCCCAGCATCCACACAAGACAGACTCCATCATTTCACCTCCGCGGCATTGGTTCTGGCTAAGCTGTCTTATTTTCTCTGTGTTTAAGTAGTTTCCAAACAAGTACCCCTGGTGTGGATGCTTCTTCCTGTCTCTTTCCCCATGCTTCCATCAGAATCCGCTTTCGAAAACGCAAAGCTGGCCCTACAAAACCTTCCCAAAGATCACGTTACTCTCATGTATGTATTACAACTGTCTCTGTCCACTCACTGGCTTCTTTAGTTTGAACTGCCCTTCTCTCCATGCTATCCTATTCTGGAAGTCACTTTATATTAATGATTCGATGTGAAGCTCTGAAAACCTCTTCTCCAAAATCCTGTTTGATTCTTCTACCAGCCAACCCCAGGGAAGTTGACTGCTCTTGCTTCTGTGCTCCCAAATGATTTGTGGATAACACAATGACATTTTAAAACGCCCGCGAGCGTGCTTTTTCTCTTTCTTTCTTTCTTGATCACATGATACAATCTGGGAAGGTGGAGATTGGGAGGGGTTCCCTTTTCATTTTCATACTTCCTAGTACATACCGTTCTGAGAACACCATGGGAGCCGAACCCCACACATTCGATGATTCATTGTCAAAGGCCGACACTCCCCCGGGATGCCTACCTCGGTCAGTTCCTTGTGGGTATTGAAATGGAGCATCTCTCCCTTGTCTCTGTCTTCTTTCCCAGGGCATTCTCTAGATGCAAGCAGTTCGTTTATATTGCTTTTCTTCTGTGTGAATACAGATGCCGCCAGTCTTATTGTCTGGTTTGTGATTGTAGAAGGACACAGAAGTCACTGCTGTCCTTGGGTCCATGGAGAAACCTTTTTACAAAGGTCATGAGGACCAGAAATAGAATTCTGGAGACAAAGGTGAAGGGAAGGAGGACATTTTGTTGTAAATAGCCTGCCCGCCCTTTTGCAGGGAACCAACACGTACTTTTTCATTTTGCAATTAAGAATCAGGTTTTTTTTTCTGTCTCTGGCGCTGTCATCAAATGCAACACCTTGTTATGGACCAGCCAGAAAGACCTACAGAGCATTCTCAGGTAAAATGAAAACTATGACTCGAATTCGTTTCACCTCTTCCATTCTTCTGCCATTCCAGAGGATGTGGGTGACTGCTGTGGGTGACCTTTAAGCCAACCCTGCTAATTAGCAGGAAGCATTAGACCCAGAAACTAGCCTGGAAGCACTTTGGGCTCCTAGAATATTCCCTACCCTGGGAGAGTCTAAAACTAGACCTTATCATTGTGTGTTTGAATTATTATAGATCACTGATGCCCTCAGGCACTCATCGAGTGTCTGTGTAATTCCTGTGACTCGAGGAAAAGAAGGAAAATGGAAAGACACATTTGGTACAACAAAAATCCTTTAAGGGGCTGCAAAACAGTGTGGCTGCTCCACTAAAGGGCATTAGGCTGACGTACAGTCGGGGCTTCTCAAAGAGGTATTGTCAGGTAGGGAATGTGAAGGAGAGTGCTTATCTTTAGAAATAGAAACATAAACATTTTAAAACTGCATTTATTTATTTTATTTGTTATTTAATTTTATTGTAGATCAGTGTGTGTGTGTGTGTGTTTATATGTGTGTGTTTGTGCATGTGTGTGTGCATACACGTGGAGATCAGAGGGCAACTATTGGGTGTTGGTTCTCTTCTTCTCCCATGTGGGTCCTAAGGGTTGGACTTGGGTTAATCAGGGTGGGCAGCAAGCACTGTTCCCTGCCGAGCTATTGCACTTGCCTAAGAAATCAGATGCCTTACACCTGTCTGCCTCTTTGGTCTGGAGTCTGCCGGAGGTAGTTGTGTGGTATGAGAGACTGTGGCAGTCTGGGCTTGATAAATAATCCTGTCCTCTCTCACTGAGTGAAGTGAGGGCAGGCTTCATTGTTACAGATTGCTATGGAGTCCATTCCTCTTCCTTACGCCTGCCTGCTGTGAAGTTTTGTGATGAGGGTCAGCCATGGCCCTGGTCATGAGCCATGCAGCGCTGTCTTCCCACCAACTGTGATGAGTCCACAGTGGTGGGCATTGTTCTGCTGGGGTAGCCTCTGTCAGTGTGAGGTGACAGCGATTTGAGCATTACTGTGCCCATTTAATAATGAAGCTTGAATCACGGATGAGAAAAGGCATCTGGAAAGTTCATCCAAGTTTCTTCGGAGCGTATCGTGCTGCCTCTCAACTCATGCTTAGGGCGCACGAAGGTAAAATGAGTTAGTCAGCATCATTTTCTACGACATCTGTTCCCTCTGTTGTGAAGTAGCAGCACAATTCTCTTTTTAAAAAGATATTTATCCTTGAGGGTCTTCGGGTGTTGAGACGCAGAGTGGAGGAACAAAAGCCTGTAGATCTGAGCCTGCTGCATAAACTGAGCCTATGAGTCAAAAATTCAAGGATTGAGTGGGAAGTCTTCTTCTATAAGAGGTGGATTTTAGGTCAAGTTTGGAAAGATCATTGTATTTCAAGCTACGTGACTTTGGGTAAGTTGCTAATCTCTTTAAGACTCAATTTCTTCATATTGAAAAAAACCAAAGAAATACATTCTGACTAGAGTTATTGTGAGGTTTAAATCAGATAATGTTGGAAAATAAGATACAATAAAACCCCAATGTAGACAAATAAATATGTAAACTTATAATGATAAAACAAGCGAAAATTTCAGACCACATAAAATAAATGTTAATTAAGTAAACACAATGGAGGGAAGCTAATTAGTGGGAGAATCAAATAACTTTTAGTCTACTGAGATAGGTGGGAGTCTGTAGGCTGGGGTTGCCCTGGAGATTGGTCCACAGTCCACAGAGCCCGAGCTATTGGCTGAAGTTCACGAAGAGAAGAGAGTAAGGGAGGCTCACATCGTCGGCCAGATAACTGAGTTAGGTGCTAAGACAAAGGACCAAGGTGGGAGGTCAGTTCTAAGACATAGTCAGTGGAGCCGGTGTGAAGATGCAGGATCTTGGCAAATCCTGCTGGCCAAGATTTGAGCCAGCTGCTCCTATTTGGTGGAGGATGGAGGAGTGGGAAAGGACTGCTGACTGTCATCCACCTTGATCTGAATGCATCTGGGTCCAGGAGCAGTATAGAACCTCCCCTCAGGGAAGATGAGAGTGCACAGCTGAGAGAGTGGCTAAGACAAGGGAGCGGGCATGAGGGGGACATGCTCCTGCTGGCAGGGGGCAACGAGAACTTAGATGTGAATAACCGTGGGTCAAGAGGGAAGGAAGAGCAGTCAACATGTTTGAGTTGAGAGGAGAGGGGCGAGGAGAGGTATGAGGAGGGGTGTGTCCTGAAGAAATGAGATTTGATCAAACTGGTGGAGAAAAATGTTAGTGCTTTAGCCAAGGCGAGATGCATGAAAAATCAGCCTGGATGAAGAGTAGTCCAATGGTTATGGGATGGAAAGACGGGAGGGGCAGTGGCAATGGACTAACAGACACAGGACTTGGGCAGGAAGGCCAGAGAAGTTGGAATCAGTCCTAGATGGAAATATGCAAAAAGCGAAAACACTCTGATCTCAGGCCAGAGACGACAGGCCTTCATGGACCCATTCTTTGCTTGCTTCTATTCTCATTCTGTTCAGTTAATCTTGGGAGGACTAGAAGCTTCCAGAGAGCCCCTGGTGGATCTGTCAACTAAACTGAGGTTTTTACGATTTAGACAGGCAACATCAAGAAGGAGGGTTCTAAGGGTCTTCTGTTCCCTCAGAGCCCTCTTGCTTCCAGAGTATATATGTGTCACTGGGACTCTGCAGCAGAGAAACCTGCGAAGACTGTGGGGCCACAACTACTGCTGATCAGAGGGACGGATCTCCCCCACTCCTGCTGTGGTACTGAGTGTGTGTGTGTGTGGGGGGGTAAATTCATGGCTTCGTATATGCTAGGCACATTTACCACCGAGCCACATCTCCAGCTGGCAGAACTTGCTTCCGCTGGCATTTCTCTTTGACAAGGTGTTTGGAAAGGAACTGGGAAAAGAGAAGAAACATTTAGAAGGGCTTCAACGAAGAGAAATGAATTGCACAAAGAGACCCCATGCAACAGGAGTTAGAAGATGCATAAAAAAAAAAAAATCTCGGAGTGTAAGCAGATCATCAAGTGGGAGAAGCCAAGAATGGCAGATTCCCTCGGGTCAAAAGCCATGTCAGAAGTTTCTGAGACCTGCCAACACCTCCTCATCACTCCCTTGTCACTCCTTAGCTTTCCTGGATGTGGGACAGCTGGAAGTGATGCTGTAACACTTTCCCTCTACCAATAGCTACAAGAGTTTTGTTGAAACACAGTGTGATTCTTCATGAAAGTACTCGGGTACAATAGAAAAGACAGAAAATTATGAATCAACATATTTGAATTCTTATCTCTCCCAGGTCTTTGTGAATGTGAGGACCATGGTCATATCATACTAACTCAATAGTTTTGTTAAATCTATAATGCCATGTTAGAAAATGTCTTCCAAATTTAATATTTAATAATTATGAAATTCATAAAGTCACAGAAAGAAAACACAATAGACCAATGTTTTTAAATTCAAATGAATATAGCTGCTTTTTATTATTTTTTTTAAATAAAAATGGAGGTTTGAGACCCATTTAAATCGGGTTTATTCACTGAATGAATAAAAATCAGTCTTTGTCTTTTTTAGCTTTGGAGGTATTATGTCCCGGTGACTTACCTAAAAGCAAATGTACCAGAAAAATCGTGTATCTCAATTTTGTATTTGCATTCCTTTAGGAGTGTTTTATCCTATATTCTTTTGGTGATATATCTTGAATTAATCTGATTTCAGATTATCCTCAGGTATTGTGGTGGGGTTTTAAGGAGCTATAGATTTCAATCTTATAGGCTATGGACTTCAGTAATTTCCAAATAGATTTCACCTTTCTTTTAGCTGCTGTGACCCAACTTATTGCCCTTGTTGTTACCATGGTAATGATAACTGACATCACTGAGTCTGGAAGCAGACAATTCTCCCACACACTCAGGAAGCCTTGGAGATTAAAATACTCAGAGAAAATGTAGCCTCTGGAAGATAAATCTGTTTTTTTGTACACAAATTCTGGTTTAAAGTAAAATATACAAAATCTATTGCCATGACATCTTTCTCTAAGCAATTTGAAGTATTTTATGAAAACTCAATCATGATTTTTGCCCTTATTGGGGAAAAACTATCCAAATATGTTTTTCACCCCACAGGGTGGAGCCTGCTACTGCCACTGTGATAAACTGTCAGGCTGTCAAGTTGTGCTCTAAATACTTTTCTGTGAATACATAAACCCTGGCTGCTCTCCATTATGGTCAGAGAATGGGCAACAGTCAATGGAGAGAATAACTGGACAAAATGCTGAGAACAGAAGCCTAAGGGCTCAGTCCTAAGCAAAACAGCGGTGTCAAGACCCTTCCATACTCGCAAGGCTCAGGGACTTTGTGGAAGAAGGGGTAAAGAGAATGCAAGAGCCAGAGGATGGGGGAAACGGCTGAGCTAGGAAATGCTGTCTTCTAAACACTGCATGGCTATGGCACTAACGAACTCCCAGCCTAGTTTTCTATGCCTACCTGCATGAGACCTGTGCAGGATCAAGCCACTGAAACTTGGAGTGTAGCTAGGGTAGACGATCGCCAGGCCCCGCCTATTACCAGAGAGCTATTAGTGCTTAGTAGTTGCTTGGAGAGTGGGACTCTTTTTCTTTTGAAGGCGTGGCCACTGCCAGGTTTTCCATGATCCAGCGAATGGTCCTGCACACATGAACATACGGGCAGCACTAAATGGATGCAGTAGATCACTTACAAATACAAGAGATGAAGTTAGAAAGAGCTATGTTGTAGGGGAAATGAGGGCAATGGGAGGGAGAGAAATGGGAAATACATATAAACAAATTTTATCCCATACCTTTATGAAACTCTGAAGAATTTAAGGACAGAGATAGTGGATATTTAAAACTATTTTGCAGCGTTGTGCCAATCTTGCCCTAAATATTTACTAAACTCTGTGAGTCCAAATGACTGTGTGGAATGAAGACACTGGTAGCGCATCTCCAAAACAGAGCAGTGAAGGAAAGAGGAGCCAAGGAAGGGGAAATCGGCAGAGTCCAAAGAAAGTTTATTTCTTACCATTATGTAAACATAAAGGAATGAGGCAACAAACATCAACAATCACCAAATTCATTAAGAGAAAGTTCTTGGAAAACTTGAACTCTCAACAGACAAGCCCAGTGACTTTTATTAGTATCACTCTAAGGGGTTCTAGATTTTAGTTCCTTAGGAGATTATGGTTAGTTGTATGCAGGCCAACCTCAGGTGGCAGGATTTGCCCTCCATCTTGACTGAAGCAGAGCTCATCACGGGTGAATGCTGCAGACTGGCTGACCCAGGAGCTTCTGAGGACTCTCCTGTCTCCACCTCTTATGTTGTCATTGAAGCACCAGATTTACAGACACATACAGTGAGGACTGACTTTACAAAGACTCTGGGGATCCAGCCTCCAGTCTTCACACTGTATAGCAAGTGGCTTTACTTACTGAGCAATCTCCACAGCCTTGGGGGGGGGATGCTTTAGAAATATTTTTGAAAAGTTCATATACATAAACAATATATCGTGGTCATATCTACCCTCACTTTTACCTTCCACTCTCCCAGGACTTCCCAGCACATCTTCCTCCCAACCACTGCCCTGCACTTCTAGCCTTCGGGCTTGCATCCTTCTTATCCCTTTAGCTGTTCCCATGGCCTCACTTGTGTTTCCTTCTCCTCATTACAAAGCACTGGAGAGCCAAAACCAGGAGAATTGGATTTGAGCCCTAGTTTTTACTTGAAGTATCTCTAAATTATCGAGATAAATTTTTTCAATTTCAGATTTCTTATTGTTTTTTTTTAATTTGAACATCTTTATTGAGATATAATTTTCACAATGGACATATATATATATGCAATATAAACATAATGTATGTGTATGACTTAATATAACCCCACGCTCAGAGCAAGACTCAGAACACTGCATCATGCCGGAGGTCCGGGGCTTAGACTCCAGCACCTGACCCAGATGCAGAAGCCCTTTGGCCACAGACACACACATGTCCCTCCCAAGTCTGTTTTCCTAGCTGCAGCCATCTCTAGTGCGTTGGTCCACAGGGCCCAGCCTTCTTAGCTCCCTGTGATCATACTATGCTGGACATGCTACATGCTGCCCAGATCCTCTTCTGGAAGGAAGCACTAGCCAGTGAAATATCAGACACAGCTCCAAGGGCTGCACCTTTAGAGACACTTCACCTAGGTCATCACCCTTTCTAAAGAGCTTCCCAGCCAAGGATAGTCGGTGTCAGATATGAAGGTTAGGTTATTTGGGTCCAACTCAGAGAGATCAACTCTGAAGGGTCACTGTAAAATAATATTATGCTGGCATCCATTCCACTGACCTAGCAGACTCCAATTAAATTAGATATCAAACCAGATCGATGATGACTGAAGGGAGACACAATATGCTATAGGAAGAAGTTTAATAGTGGCTATGCCTTCGTTGTATTACATCAAAACCCTTCAGAAGAAGTCAGCCTACACGCCTTATAGAGAACATTTATTATTTAAAAGACTGTGCTAAAAACTAGAGAGTCTTGCAGTATATAGAGACGAGGCCCTTGCCTGAGTCTTAAGTTTCCAAATCCAGCTAATGAGAAGCACTATGAGCCCCATATGTCTTCCGAAGCCCCACAGCCGCACATAGCAACTGAGCAGATGGTTTAGAGAATCTGCCGTGACTCATTCTTGTGTTGCAGGATTCTCTGGGTGACAGATCCCTCAGATAATGTAAGGAAATCTGGGGGTCTTTTCCCCAGGAAAGTATCCATTTGCATAAAAACTCAAACAGATGCAAAAACACAATTTCTACATGTTGAGAGACTTTCTTGAAACCCACTTATAAAATCTCCCTACCTTTGAATCAAGCAATAGGAAACAATTAGAAAAATGAAGGAATTGGCTGTTCCCAGAGGTCTTTTTGAGAACCCTGTGACTGACAGTCTCTGGGCAGTTTCTGGCTCATTTTAACAAATACACTATGTTCAAAGTGACACTGCTCCAGATCAGAATTGTATTTATGCTTTAAGAGAGGGGGGGGAACCTTCATTTTATTATTATGGGAGCCTTAAGCTGTCATGTTAAAAGGCAATCTTCTTTTAGACCATCTGGATGGATGATGAGAGGGGAGAGGAGGGGGAAGAGGAGGAGGGAGGAAGAGAGGAAGAAGAAAAGGAAGAGAGAGAGAGCACTAAGATTAGCTTTACCTCAATCTATTCCTGGTAGGACATGTGACTGTACTATCTTGAATAGTCCCAATCAATCAAGGACTAGAGCCCCAGCAGTTTGTATGTAGATCAGAGGGTGCCCGCTGGAGACCTGGTCTATTCAAAAAAATTGTGAGACACAATAAAAGTGCCCTTGTGGTAAACTGCTAAGTGTGGGGGTGATTTGTCATTGTAGGGATCAGAGTCACATGGTTAGAAAAAGCCTAGGAACTGATGACATGAAATCAAGGACTAGGGTGATGTTTGGCTGGGTTGTCTAGTGATGACAGGGATGTGATGGAAGAGGGACCGGAGAAAGGAGGAATGGCAAGGGCAAGCTCTTGCCAGACTTGGAGAGTTACTAGATATATCTTCGCAGGCATCTCTAGCATCTGGAAGTGGATGTAAGCAGATTACTTTGGGGGTGAGGTGGAAGAGGCTAAGAAAAAGGCAAGAGCAATCACAGCCCACATTCACCCACACCAAATGATGGCGTGAGAAACCCTGATGACCAGCCTGCTCCTGCCCATGCAGAGCTCGGCTCTGTGATTGCAGAGATGGCGTGAAGAATCTGGCCCCTCCCTAAACTCTCCGTTTGTCCCCAGTTTTTACATTTCTGACCACCAGAAAAAGATTTCTTCTAGCTTTTCAAAAATGAAAAAGCATGTTGTTATGGAGTACTTAGCACTGACTTAGGGCCTGGCCACTCACTAATCTTTAAGGAGAGGTTAGATGGGACCAAGATCATCTGATATTTTAGTTTTCAAAAGAACGCTCACCAGATACTTCATAGACTGATAGGAAACCCACCAAATGGACATGAAGACTGGCCGTTCTGATTGGAGCAAGGGCAGCAACTTGTGCAAATTTTGTTAGAGCATAGAGTAGCAATAAGGGCGCTGGTGGAGTCCTTACAGTCTAGTTAGGCCAGCTCAACCACCTGAGCGAGGGACAAACCCTCGGAAGGTATCGCACCCTAAGCCGTGTTGAAGAGTTAAGTGGAACAGATTCTCCTTTAATAAGTTACTATCCTATGTTCAGCGAGACCAGTTTTATCCCGGGCTTTTTTCAGACCCAGGCCAGCTGGCCTCGGTGAGTTCCCGATAGAACATCCCCATTGTCTCAGTGTGTGGGGGCACCCCTCGCAGTCCTGAGTTCCTTGTTCGTGCTCTCTCTCCTTATGCTCCTGATTTGGACCTTGAGATTTCAGTCCGGTGCTCCAATGTGGGTCTGTCTCTGTCTCTTTTCATCGCCTGATGAAGGTTAATATTCAGGAGGATGACTATATGTTTTTCTTTGGGTTCTCCTTATTTAGCTTCTCTAAGATCACGAATTATAGGCTCAATGCCCTTTATTTATGGCTAGAAACCAAATATGAGTGAGTGCATCCCATGTTTCTCTTTTTGGGTCTGGCTTACCTCACTCAGGACTACTGAGAACTCAAGAACAATGGCAATGGGTTTTTGATCCTACTGCATGTATTGGCTTTGTGGGAGCCTAGGCAGTTTGGTTGCTCACCTTACTAGACCTGGATGGAGGTGGGTGGTCCTTGGACTTCCCACAGGGCAGGGAACCCTGATTGCTCTTTGGGCTGACGAGGGAGGGGGACTTGATTGGGGGAGGGAAATGGGAGGCGGTGGGGAAGAGACAGAAATCNTTTTTTTTTTTTTAAGATATGAAAACATAGAAGAAATCATGGATTTTGTGAGAACATTGTCCACCAGACTCAGGGAAATGGGTGGCACAGAGCATTTGGGAAAAGAGGCCAAAGGCAGAGGACCCACTCCAGCAAACAAGCCACCTTTGTGAATAGAGAGGTAAGGAATAGGTCCGAGGGCAGGAGCGGAAACTCTAGGAGCCCACTGGCCAAGGAGGCCATGGTGACCTTGATGCTTAGAGGAGAACCACACACAAGCAAAAAGCAGTTTCCAGGGCGTGTGCCAAGCATTTTAGATGACAATGTATCTTACAGTGTGGTAAGGGTCCCACCTCTTCCACAGAGGCCATGCTGATCTTTGTCCTCCTTTGAAGGATGCCACCTCAGCGCACCCACTGAGTTCTTCAGATGTGGACCATCTGTGAGTATCTAAGACTCCAGCAGAAGGCACCTAATGTGGTCAGATGAACCCTGTTCAGCCCTCGTTTCAGAGCTGCCATGGTGCTAACACCAAGGCAAATGCTCAGCTAAACTCAGGTAAAAGCAAAAGAAATGGGAAATAGTTTCACTCTTCCCTGACTGTTTGACTCTTTACCTTCAGTGACGTCAGAGGGCTGCCAAAGGGTTAGGGTGAAGGACAGACAAGTTTTCCAAGTTTATTGTCAGATTCAAGTTCAGATCATTGTGACGGCCTTGCTCAGCTCGGTTTCACTCGAAGATACCCGTTTCCTCCTGGGGGTTGAAGAACTGTGAAGTCAAACTCCTATTATATTTTCTCTTAAAAAAAACACATGAAGGCTGGGGGTATGGCTTAGCTGGTGGACTGTTTGCACAGGGTCACCTAAGCTGAAGGTTGTGGCTCACAGTTGTTATCCCAGCTTTTAGGTGGTGAGGATGAGGAGGATCCGAAGGTGTTTCTTAGCTATGTGGCAAACTTGAGGTCAGCCTGGGATAGATAAGACAGAATGGGGCAGCACCAGCTGGAAGGTTTGATACAGCGTAGTTACTGCAAAATGCTAAACCAGGGGCGGAATGATCCGTGAGTAAGAGCACTGACTCCTCATTTAGAAGACTTGGGTTCTATTGCCATCACCCACAAGGCAGCTCGCAACTGTCTGTAACTCTAGTACAGGAGGATCTAATGTCCTCTTCTGGGGCGGCCTCTGCAGGTTACAGGAAAGCAAACGGTACACAGATTACATGCAGGCTAAACACCCATACCTGTAAAAATGAATTAAATAGAAACTTAATTTAAACTTAAAACATAAAACGAATTTGAACATCTTTATTGAGATATAATTTTCACAATGGACATATATATATATATATATATGCAATATAAACATAATGTATGTGTATGACTTAATATAACCCCACGCTCAGAGCAAGACTCAGAAACACTGCATCATGCCGGAGGTCCGGGGCTTAGACTCCAGCACCTGACCCAGATGCAGAAGCCCTTTGGCCACAGACACACACATGTCCCTCCCAAGTCTGTTTTCCTAGCTGCAGCCATCTCTAGTGCGTTGGTCCACAGGGCCCAGCCTTCTTAGCTCCCTGTGATCATACTATGCTGGACATGCTACATGCTGCCCAGATCCTCTTCTGGAAGGAAGCACTAGCCAGTGAAATATCAGACACAGCTCCAAGGGCTGCACCTTTAGAGACACTTCACCTAGGTCATCACCCTTTCTAAAGAGCTTCCCAGCCAAGGATAGTCGGTGTCAGATATGAAGGTTAGGTTATTTGGGTCCAACTCAGAGAGATCAACTCTGAAGGGTCACTGTAAAATAATATTATGCTGGCATCCATTCCACTGACCTAGCAGACTCCAATTAAATTAGATATCAAACCAGATCGATGATGACTGAAGGGAGACACAATATGCTATAGGAAGAAGTTTAATAGTGGCTATGCCTTCGTTGTATTACATCAAAACCCTTCAGAAGAAGTCAGCCTACACGCCTTATAGAGAACATTTATTATTTAAAAGACTGTGCTAAAAACTAGAGAGTCTTGCAGTATATAGAGACGAGGCCCTTGCCTGAGTCTTAAGTTTCCAAATCCAGCTAATGAGAAGCACTATGAGCCCCATATGTCTTCCGAAGCCCCACAGCCACACATAGCAACTGAGCAGATGGTATAGAGAATCTGCCGTGAATCATTATTGTGATGCAGGATTCTCTGGGAGACAGATCCCTCAGATAATGTAAGGAAATCTGGGGGTCTTTTCCCCAGGAAAGTATCCATTTGCATAAAAACTCAAACAGATGCAAAAACACAATTTCTACATGTTGAGAGACTTTCTTGAAACCCACTTATAAAATCTCCCTACCTTTGAATCAAGCAATAGGAAACAATTAGAAAAATGAAGGAATTGGCTGTTCCCAGAGGTCTTTTTGAGAACCCTGTGACTGACAGTCTCTGGGCAGTTTCTGGCTCATTTTAACAAATACACTATGTTCAAAGTGACACTGCTCCAGATCAGAATTGTATTTATGCTTTAAGAGAGGGGGGGGAACCTTCATTTTATTATTATGGGAGCCTTAAGCTGTCATGTTAAAAGGCAATCTTCTTTTAGACCATCTGGATGGATGATGAGAGGGGAGAGGAGGGGGAAGAGGAGGAGGGAGGAAGAGAGGAAGAAGAAAAGGAAGAGAGAGAGAGCACTAAGATTAGCTTTACCTCAATCTATTCCTGGTAGGACATGTGACTGTACTATCTTGAATAGTCCCAATCAATCAAGGACTAGAGCCCCAGCAGTTTGTATGTAGATCAGAGGGTGCCCGCTGGAGACCTGGTCTATTCAAAAAAATTGTGAGACACAATAAAAGTGCCCTTGTGGTAAACTGCTAAGTGTGGGGGTGATTTGTCATTGTAGGGATCAGAGTCACATGGTTAGAAAAAGCCTAGGAACTGATGACATGAAATCAAGGACTAGGGTGATGTTTGGCTGGGTTGTCTAGTGATGACAGGGATGTGATGGAAGAGGGACCGGAGAAAGGAGGAATGGCAAGGGCAAGCTCTTGCCAGACTTGGAGAGTTACTAGATATATCTTCGCAGGCATCTCTAGCATCTGGAAGTGGATGTAAGCAGATTACTTTGGGGGTGAGGTGGAAGAGGCTAAGAAAAAGGCAAGAGCAATCACAGCCCACATTCACCCACACCAAATGATGGCGTGAGAAACCCTGATGACCAGCCTGCTCCTGCCCATGCAGAGCTCGGCTCTGTGATTGCAGAGATGGCGTGAAGAATCTGGCCCCTCCCTAAACTCTCCGTTTGTCCCCAGTTTTTACATTTCTGACCACCAGAAAAAGATTTCTTCTAGCTTTTCAAAAATGAAAAAGCATGTTGTTATGGAGTACTTAGCACTGACTTAGGGCCTGGCCACTCACTAATCTTTAAGGAGAGGTTAGATGGGACCAAGATCATCTGATATTTTAGTTTTCAAAAGAACGCTCACCAGATACTTCATAGACTGATAGGAAACCCACCAAATGGACATGAAGACTGGCCGTTCTGATTGGAGCAAGGGCAGCAACTTGTGCAAATTTTGTTAGAGCATAGAGTAGCAATAAGGGCGCTGGTGGAGTCCTTACAGTCTAGTTAGGCCAGCTCAACCACCTGAGCGAGGGACAAACCCTCGGAAGGTATCGCACCCTAAGCCGTGTTGAAGAGTTAAGTGGAACAGATTCTCCTTTAATAAGTTACTATCCTATGTTCAGCGAGACCAGTTTTATCCCGGGCTTTTTTCAGACCCAGGCCAGCTGGCCTCGGTGAGTTCCCGATAGAACATCCCCATTGTCTCAGTGTGTGGGGGCACCCCTCGCAGTCCTGAGTTCCTTGTTCGTGCTCTCTCTCCTTATGCTCCTGATTTGGACCTTGAGATTTCAGTCCGGTGCTCCAATGTGGGTCTGTCTCTGTCTCTTTTCATCGCCTGATGAAGGTTAATATTCAGGAGGATGACTATATGTTTTTCTTTGGGTTCTCCTTATTTAGCTTCTCTAAGATCACGAATTATAGGCTCAATGCCCTTTATTTATGGCTAGAAACCAAATATGAGTGAGTGCATCCCATGTTTCTCTTTTTGGGTCTGGCTTACCTCACTCAGGACTACTGAGAACTCAAGAACAATGGCAATGGGTTTTTGATCCTACTGCATGTATTGGCTTTGTGGGAGCCTAGGCAGTTTGGTTGCTCACCTTACTAGACCTGGATGGAGGTGGGTGGTCCTTGGACTTCCCACAGGGCAGGGAACCCTGATTGCTCTTTGGGCTGACGAGGGAGGGGGACTTGATTGGGGGAGGGAAATGGGAGGCGGTGGGGAAGAGACAGAAATCTTTAATAAATGAATAAAAAAAATAAGTTACTATCCTTTTCCTTCCCAGAATTCCTGCTCCCCCCCACCCCCAGTGTAGTCCCTGGGAGCCACCACCAGGTTCACCAAGCCTACCCCTCTATCCGAGGCCTGAATAAGATAGGCACAGCCCTTCTCTACACCCTCCCTCCCCGCCCCATCTCTCTGTCTGTCTCTCTGCTCTCTGTTTTCTGCAACCTGGCCAAAACCTAAGCACGCCTTGTCTGACGCTTTGACTTTCCCTCCTCTTTCTGCGCAGCCTCCATCCCCACCTTGAAGCTGCTTGTCTGCCATGCCAGCTCTGTGCCGGCTTCTCACCTCCATTCTCCTTCTTCAGGCAGCTGGTGAGATGTACAGGTTGCCTATTTTGGGGGCTTTTCCTTTAAAAGCTAATAATATTGTCTTTGAGCTTTCATTTGCATGTGTCCTTGGATTTATTTACTAATAAGACTAAGAACCACAAGGGAGGACCCCAGTTTTCTCTGCATCTCCTGGCAACCATAAAGGCACCCCAAAATTCCAAGAACAATTTGAGGTCAGAAAAAGAAGTTTTGGGGAGTGCCATAAAACAAGAAAACCTCCCATGAAATTTAGAATCCCCTTCTAAATTCTTCCTTCTGAGAAACTCCGTGGGATGATGGGAAAAATCTGACTCTGAGACGCCCCATGGGCTGATGGAAAAAATCCAACTCTCAGACACAGTAGAACTTTGGGTTCTATTACTGAGCTTTATCAACATTTTAGGTAAGTTACTTCTCTCCTCTGGACTTGAGTCATCTTTTCTATCAAATTAAGATGTTTCTCTTGTCCCTTGCTTCTCAAATTCAGTGCACAGACAGAGCATCTGAAACCCTATTAAATGAAACGTAGGTTTTAATTCAGCAAGTCTGGTGCCGGGGCTGAGAGTCTATATATAACAAGCTCCCAGGCTGCATCGGTGCTGCAGATATGCGGCTCATATGTTTGAGTAGCAAAAGACCAGCTGATCCCCCAAGGACGTGTTTCAAGCCAATGATTCTGATTCTATTGGGCTTTTGAATCTTGAAATTATGATATCACCAGCCCTACTCTAACCATCTCTTCCAAAGCCCTGGGGGGAATTTCCAGTGATCGCTAAGCAACCGTCAAGTTTCAGAACCCATCTTCTGAACATCTGTGAATTTGTGGCTTGATTATTTATTTATTTTTACCTTCATGGGTACTAAGATTTGTGTCTAGTGACAGGCAACATTTAGACTCGATCCTAGGCAACTAAACTAGACCTTGCAAAAAGAATCTTACTTCAAAAACAACAATGCCATTTTTTTTTCTTTGACAAATTAGCTCAGTCGAGCACTATCCAACACGGCTGACTTTCCTCTTAGCAATTTGCGTGCAAATGACTTTTGATACCCATTTGCTAACACTCGCCTAGTGTAGACATATGGGGACACACTGGAGAAGCAAGCTGCTGCCCTTTCAGATGACAGCAATTATGATTTCATTTCCAGGAACTCCTTTCTCAGTTCCCATAGCAACTCAGCTCAAATTAGCTTTCCCGGACACTGAACAAGTTTGGTTTGGGGAGGGAGGGCTGAGGGTGATCGCTGGTAGAAATAACTAGTTGTCTACAGTCTGTTACTTCATCCCAACTTTGGATCTACTCACTGCACATGGAAGTCATGAGTATGTGTGAGAGTCTCTGCTCTTTAGTTCAAGCCATTCGTATTTATCCCCATAAAATTACACATCCCTATTCTATAGTCAGTTGAACAAGATTGTGTAGGGTCCTGATTTCAAGATGTTTGTCCAACTTGATTAGCAACCTTGACAGAGTACGGGTTATACAGGAAAGAAGTTTTTCATCACACCAAATAGAGAGGGAGTGGCAACTGGTGTGTTGCTCTGTGTGCCTAAGGCAACTCACAATAAAGCAATACAAAAGTGCAGAGGGCCAGAGACAGAATTACCATTTAAGTACAGTGTGGTTCCCAGGATTTCACGTACTGGAAACTTGGTCCCCAGGTGGTGGTAATTAAGCTGAGATGGGATCTTTTAAATGGCAGAGCCTAGCTGAAGGTGATTGGGCCATTAGATGCATAGTGCTCAGAAAGAATTAATGTTGGTTCCATGGAATGAGTTGGTTTTGGTAAAGACTGAGTTGTTTGATGTAAAGAACCAGCCTGGCTCCCCTTTACCCTCTGGCTTACTGTCTGGCCATATGATCCCTTTCTCTTCTAATCAAGTGATTCCTGCCTCGTCTTCTACTGTGCTGGGATCACAGGTGTGCACCAGCAGATGCAGCTTTGCTCATTTTTATAATCAAATAAATTCAGAAAGAGTCCACATCACGTCCTCTTTCTCTCTCTTATTTCCACCTTTGTCTTTGCTGTAATTCCCATCCTATTTTCAAATGAGAGCATTTCCATACATTTCAGCAGACGTTATTAAGAGTATACGAATTTCCCACACACTCTTGACGTCCATTTACATATACTAAAATTTCCAGTTGCGTTTAGATGTTTGGGACACAGTCAGTCAATGTGGGCGAGGCTTGCTGAATGCTGTAGGTACATACCACCGTTGGCCTTCTCCATCATTGATCAGGATAGATTATTTTCTGTTTTTCATTCCCAGCTTATCATGGTCTAGGAAACGTTTCAACTTTCTATTGCTACCACTTCCACAAAAAGAAAAAGAAAACTTCTAGAAACAGAGTTCTACTCTTTCCCCATGTTTGGGGTTTGTGATTAACACTCACATAGAGCTAGACAACTTCTTAACATGGATCTAAGTCAGATTAAAAACCAAAATGATTGATCTGCAATAATTTCAGTCATAGCCTAAGACGATTCATATAAACTCAAATATCTGTAGTTCTTTCCACACACACACATACACACACAAACACACACATATGCATGCACGTGCTCACACGCATGCACACACATACTTATAAAGTACACACACACACACACATATCACTAGGTGTAACCCATTGTAAAAATCCCATCCTTCCCTTCATTTCTGTTCGCAGGTGCAGGAAGAGAGGCCCCTGGAGACAGATATCTTTTCTTCATTTGATCTCCATCCCAGCCTTTCAAGGCTGTGCTCCTCTCTTTAGCCTCAAGGGAACTTAGGATACTCCAAAAACTAGGTTACAATTTGCTTCCATCTCTTAGAAGAAAGGAGCAAAATGACATTGTCCTCTCTGCTCCTCTTATCCGGAGATAACAGTGGATGTGTCCTACATCAGAGGAGTAATTATGAATGTGTGAAAATCTCCCGTGATTCAATGCCGCTGCACATTAGTCAAAACCCTTTAGAAGAGCCGAGGCTTGAGGTAAACCTAAAGCCAGAAGCCTCAAGAGATGGAAACTGGGCGGATAATGAAATTTAATCATCCCATGAGTCAGAGACAAATAGGCTTGCGGCAGGAGGGAGGGATCCGGATGCTCATGGCTTGCCTCAGGCAAAGAAAAGAGAATGTTCTTTAGTAGCTGTTAGCGGAGAAGGACTTCTCCAGCTCCTTTCCCTCCCCTGAATTTACACCAGCACCATCCCCGTGACAATGAGCTTCTGCAGAGGCCATGCTGGCATTGCAAACGGTGTCCCTGGTAACCATCGATATTTCCGATGTATCTCAGTTCTTTGCTCCACGTGCAGAAGCTTGATTTTTAAAGTCTCCCTGCTTGGAAGGATCTCATTGAGTTATAAAGGTGGAGAAGGAAGAGAACGGTACAGTGTCTAGCCTGCCTTGTTTCCTTCTGCCATCCTTTCTATTCCTTCACAACAGATCTGTACCCACTGAGCTGATCACTGAGCACAGAGAGCTCAGGCGTGGTCCCCGGGCGCAGCTCTTAGTTACAGCCATCTCTAACTACCTCTTGAATACTTGAAGGGTGCTTCAGATGTCAGTTAATCTGAGCTGCCATGATGAGTGATAAGATCCTGGGCTATGCTATCTCCTATGTGCAAGCAGGGAGTAGAACATCTGCAGAGATGCTGCCACAGTGCCCAGCTCTGATGAGCCCAATGGGCAAGGGTACCACAACAATAAGGCACCTAGAGTTTAGAGATATTTTTGGAAAACTCACTAGTAAAAGGAAGGAACAGGAAGGCAAATGGCAGGTTGCTAAATTCACTTAGAAATAGCAGTTTTTAAATTACCTCAACCCAGTGCCCAAGGGATATAAGATAAGAGATTAAGATTAGTTTGCTGCTTTTATAGGGAATATTTGGGGGCGGTGGAGTCCTTGATACAATAGTATCCCCTAATTTGTGACACTTTCATAAGGCTGTTTGCCAAAGCTCAGTATCCTCTAGATCTTCTAAGTGGAAAATGATACCACGTCCCCTTTTGCCCTTTAGTATCTCCAGGATCATCCACACTGGAGGCGGAGAGAACAGAGAAAAGCAAAGAGTTTGGAAACAACCGTCCATGGGAAACAGGGGGGTCCGCGCCCTTTTCTAGAAAGCCGCTCTGGTTTGAAATCTCCTAAGCCAACAGACATTAATGCCTAATGGGAAGTTCTCACAGGAGGGGGTTTATGAAGTTTCCTGGCTAAATGCAGCCATTATCTAGATACTTCCATGAAACCATCTACAATATTAGGAGGACCAAATGAGAGATAACCTACTTCTCCATTCGAATATCCAAGTGAGTCTACCTGTTCTCATAGACACACAAAAGTTACTGGCACATCCTTATTCTTTACTACCATTCCCCCCTCTTGAAGGATGGTAAACTTATAGAATTTTATGGTTGACGTGGGTGTCAGAAAGGAAATGGGTAATGTATAAAACATCCCCCCCCCGCTGTAGGAAAAAAGGAGGTATCTGGTCGTGAACCTTTGATGGCTGAGCTATCTCTCCAGCCTGTGGTACCTCAGGATCAAAGAGGCAAGATGAAGCCACCCTCGCCAGTCTTCCAGTTGGGTTAGAGAATGCTGGAGGAAGGCACAGATGTGTTCTGAGCCCCAAGATATCTTAGAGCCCTTCTCTCTGTCTGCCAGAGTCTTTCCTGCAGCTGTTTCCTTACATAACGCTTCCTGCTCTCCAGTGTCTGCTCTCAAGGTCTTTTTCCATAGATGCAATTGTAAGCTAAAGTGTATGCGATAAAGGGTCATGTCACAGTCGGAGCTTTAGACCATAATCTTGCTTTAGTCCTAAGAAGCCACTGAAGGGGCAGATCCAAGCTTGGGTGTAGGAGTTTGCCTAGCAGCACCCCCCTACTCCAGCCATTCCCTCCCACTTCCATCTCATCCTGGGTTATCTCCACCGAGTGAAGTGGCTGCCCGACGTGGAGGTTCAGTTTTCTTCAAGGACCAGAGTAGAAAGTTAGAGTCTCTCTGCTTGGGTCAGTCCTCAAGTGGAGGGGAATTTTTGAGATTCTTTCTCATTAAATGTGTTTACATCTTTGGTATTGCCCAGACTAAAAGGAAACTTGGAGGCTCTACATTTCCCAAAGAGAGGGTGATGCTCTTTTTAAATCTCACTAAACGTGTGTTTGAAGAGCCCTAGGAAAGAGACAAATTGCTCTTTCCTGTCTCCCCTCTTGCATGACTCTACAGGTTGTCCATCTTTATTTTATTTTAGCACCACCTTTCCATGGGCTTCAGGAAGTCAAGACAAGGCGCTCTGTTGAAGCACTTAACAAGCCTCTTTCTAACAATTACATAATTAGAAATTCTGTCAGTGCTGTAAGGAAGGTGACTTCTGAAACAAAACAGATATAGTCCACGAAGTGTCTTATCTACCTTAAAGACCATTTATAAAGTGCCCTGATTTCACAAGGTACCCCAAAGTAGTATGTTTTTTCACCAATAGTTACCACTGCTTTATAAATTTTTTGCCATAAATATGATAGCTATAAGTACTGGCATTATTCTCAGGGAGTTTTTTTTTTTTAAAGAATTTTCCCTAATCTTATGAACTTGCTTTTCCATATTCTTGCCCATTAATCATTGTGTCTCTTTTGCCAGTATTTCTCATCTTATTTCAAGAGGGCAGAGTAAGCTATGTATCAAACCTCAGACATTATCAAACACTGTATGTTCATTGATATTGATACTTGATGGTAGTTACTCCCCATCCCCAAAATCAATAAGAAATAATTTCTTCCTCCAAAGAGCTGACATTTGGCAAAAGGAGCAGAAAGATTGACATAAAAAAATTCAGAATATGTGGTGGGTGGAGATGGAGACAGTTATTCTTTACGATGGCTAGAAGACAAATTATCTGACTGAATGCCATCTACACAGGAATGGGGTCCAGAAGGAGGAGGAAGAGGGCGGCCAAAAAGGTTCAGAAAGACAGGGGAGTGATTGGAATTTCAAAGATGCAAAAGCAATTTCATAGGTGGGGGAGAACATTCCAGCAAGGGAGAACTACACTAGACACAATGGAAACAGTATTGTGTGTGTTTGGGAAACCATGCAAAAATCAACATAGGTATAGTTTGGTGTGAGATGGGGTAGGGTCCAAACCACCTGCCCCAAAATGTAAAGGGAAGCGGCACCCAGATGAGGAATGGAGATTTATAACCATTCTCAGAATTACAGAGCTCATGAAATAAACAACAGAGGGGAGGAAGAGCTGTGTGGCTACTTAAGGGCTGCAACTAAACCTTCCTGGATCAATGGTTCAAAGCCTGCTCCAGTAACAACAGCATCCTTTGGGACCTTTGAGAAATTTCCGTACCCCACGCGAGGCTTGCTAAATGGAAAACTCTAAGGCTGGAAGCCACCAGCAGATTCCAAGGTACACTTAAATTTGGGAAGCATGGACCTCAGTCAGTCAGTTTCTCTTAGGAATTAAGCAAAGTTTTGGAGAAATCAAATAGAATATAGACTTACTCCATCTGCACAGTGCAATACCAGGGTGCAGTGTTCACTTTGTAGTGCTTTAAGAATAGTGTGTGTGTGTGTGTGGGGGGGATTGCACTGGGAGATTGCTTAGTGGTTAAAAGAGCTTATGACTCTTGTAGAGAACCTGGTTTTGGTTTTCAGCATCCATATGGTGGCTCACAACTGCCTGCAACTCCAGCTCCAGAGACTCTGATATCCTCCTCTGATCTCTACTGGCTCCTGTAGACACGTGGTATGTGCATATACACTCAGGTATATACATTTGCATAAAATACATAAACATGCATATATGTATATATTTAAATCCATGTATGTCTGTATATTAAATCAAGCCAGAGGGTTTCATGGAGGGAAAATAATATGAATAATGGCTTTAATTCACAAGCACAAAAGGAAAATATTCATATATAAATACAAGAGTCAAAACATAAGATGTTCAGCATATAAGCAGACCCCACAGAAACCCGTTTGTGAGCATCTTTCTCATGTGCAAGAGAAGCGGACACTAAGGCATGCCTTTCAGGAAATAAACTAAAGAACAATTACTCCAACCTCTGTAATTCTCTCTTGTTGTTACCTTTCCTGCTGCAATGGAAATTTTCTGTCTCCTCAGGATTAAAATGGAATGCATTTGGGCCACGGGATCCTTGGGTGTCGGCACTCTCACCTGAGACTGTGGGGGCTGGTGAAGGAGGCACCAGTCACCCTCCACGTGACAGTCCTTGCACGTGTGAGTTACTGGCCTTTAGCAGCTGCTGCAGAGAAAATAATTATTTTCTAGAAATGGAAACCCATTTCCTCCAGGAATTAATCAAGACAAAAGCAATCTAAAGCCCATTAAAACACATTTGATCAATTCTCGTCTCTGTGTTCCCCGGCTGTGAGGAAGCTGAATTGCCTCAATCACTTCCCATCACGCTTTGTGCAGCCTTGGTAATTCTTCACCTCTCTCCATGGGCATCCATATATGAAACCAATTCTTCTAAAAGGCAGAAACTGACACTCAATCACTAGCTGATTTTGGTGATGGGCTATGCTGAGATCAGTGTGTGTGTGCGTGCGTGCGTGTGTGTGTGTGCATGTGAGTGTGTATGTGAGTGTGTATGTGCGTGTGTGTATGTCTTATGTGTGCCTTGCTGTATTGTTTGTCTTGTGTGTGTGTGTGTGTGTGTGTTACAGGGGGCTTTTTGCGCAACTGAAATCCCTGGTCACAAGCACAAGGATATGAGAGTAACTGAGAATAATCATTTTTAAAGCCTAAAGCTCTCTCTCTCTCTCTCTCTCTCTCTCTCTCTCTCTCTCTCTCTCTCTCTCTCTTTCTCTTCTTCCCTCCCTCCAAGGAATCCACTAGAATATTTGGTATAGGACCACAAGCCATTGAGTTTATTCTTGGATAACTCAAGTTAGAAAATACAGGCCATTTTCAAAACATTCCATTGTCCAGGTCCGTGAAAAATATGTTAAATAAACAAGATGGAATCTAGCTCTTAAAAAGCTAACTGTATAGTAAATGAAGCAACATATAAACATGCTAACTAAACCAAGGCAGAAAGAAATAAATACAAAATAGAAGTATGAAGGAATATGAGCCAAAGAGAAAACAGGAAACCATAAAGACTTCCACGAGGAGGGAACGCTTTAGTCGGCTTTGAAAAGGAAAGCTCGAATAATTAAAAATGAGCGATGAAAGAAGAAAGGCATTCTTCCTGGGGGGAGTTGTGTGAAAATGGCACAAAATCACGAACCTCTAGAGCTTGCTTAGGCTTAAAATGAAGAGTTGACAAGATGGCACAGTGGGTAGAAGGATAAGGGAAACGCAGGATGGAGCAGCAATGGGGTCAGGTTGAGGATGATTTTGAACATCACGGGCTGGTGCTAACATGGACAAAAGAGGCTGTTCTCTTTTAATTTGCTCGTGTACATGTAAATGCACGTGTGTTTTTGCACTGACATAATGAAGCTTTTCCCTAGTGCTGTACTCTGGGATCCTACAAAATTCCATCCAGTACATGCACTGTTTTCCAGCTCAGATATCCACTTCTCCCTATAATAAACAATGCTGGCTGCCCCTCAAACAGCTTCGGAAGAAGCAACTTAGAGGTGGGGGCTTCTGTTCTGTTCTCTTTCTCCTCTTGCTATAGGTGAGTTCCCATCTCTGCTTTCTTTACTTCAGAGAAGCCAACTGTGACAGAACGAGAATGTGCTTCCTAGAAATGCAACCATCTTAACCGAATTTCATTGCGTGGCATTTGAGCAGCATCTAACCTTCCATCTCCGGTCTGCGAGCTGTGTCTCTTCAGCCTCAGGGACTCAGGCTGCATGTGACGCTCTTCTCACGTGCGCCAGAGCCAGTTGCTAAGCCACAGAGAGCACGGACCAATGCTGCTTTCAAACGATCAATGATTGTTTATCCACTCGTCTATCTATGTTCTTTTAAACTATAATACAAACAAATCTGTCCCTACCAGAATCTGTCTGAGGGCCAGTCTATCCCTGATGACAAACCTCAGGGCATCCAATACCATCTTTACCTGCGGTGCATAGGTTTTTTTGAATAGAAGAGAATTTACATTGCATGTGTACCCCCCAGTCTATAAAGGTTTCAGGGGAAGTCCATGTGATAGGGCAAGTGTCATTTAATATGAATGCCAACTTAAAATATCATTACCTTTGGTGGTATTTGTGTGTGTGTGTGTATGTGCACATGCATGCCTGCATGAATAACAGGTTTAAATTGCTCAGTGGTCCCATACCTGTAAGGACCAATAATGATGAGAAGGATTTCAAAAGTTCCATGTGAAGTCATAAACGACTGGGGGGGGGGGCGGTCCTAGATCAACCAATGGGGATTCTGGGAGAATCTTAAAAGAGTGGCTCTCAAACGTGGCAGAACTTGAGAGTCATCCTCTACCTTTAATAAATCCTCATTCCCAACCCACACAGAGCACTGAAGGTGACTGTATTCCGTCACTCATCATAATCTCTGTTTGCCAGCAACTACCAAAGCTACACGTACATCAACGTTTGCTGTTGTCTGTTCTGTATACTCAAATGAAATGCACACGCGTGTGCTAACAGGCACGCAGGGCTATTGTCAAAGTTGAGAGCTGGGGAAACACCCAGTGCTGTGGTGCTAAGCTCCAGTTCGGAGATCCAGGGTAATCCGTGTTCTGTACGTATGGAGACGCCTAAGAACACAATGTTGAAGAAAAGAAGCTCAATGCAGAAAGAAGGTTTGATTCCATTTTAAGGCAAAACGGACACATGGTCCTGGAAGTGAAGTGCGTGGCAATCTTGGAAGGTTGATATGGCAGACAGAGGCACAAAGAAAGCATATGGGGTCCTAGTACTGCTGGACTGAGAGCTGGTCACACGGGTGTGTCACACACAGGTGTGACAGTTCCCAGAGCAGAACACCTGTGATCCGTTTGCTTTACAGTGGTTGTTGTAACTGGACCAAGTATGAGTCAGTTCTAAGTCAGGTGTGGCACCACGTACCTGTAATCCCAGATATCCAAGAGACTGATGTAGGAGGATTGCAAGTTCGGGACCAACCTGGGCAAGTTGGAGAGATCCTATCTCAGAATTTAAAAGGAGGACAAAGGTGTTGCTCAGCAGTAGAGCACTTGCCAACAGGTGTGAGGCAAGGGTCAACCCTTCCTGCTGGAAAAATCCAAACAGCACAGTATAGGCAGAAAAATAGGCATAAACTGGTAGCAATGGAAAGCAGAAAGCCCAGAAGTAGATACTTCCAATATTGTATTTTCCAAAAGCCACATAATGTGTGGTTCCAATTATATTAAATTCTGGAGACAAGGAAAGTCTAGGAGTAGGTAAAGGATCAGTGTTCACAAGATGTCCATTGTGAAGAGGAGGCCAATGAAGCGGTGGTGCACAGGGGATGCTTTAGGCTGAGAAAAGTGTTCTGCATGACATCATGCACAGACCAGCACAGGTGAAAACAGAGATCATGCTCAAGCGAGATGGAAGGACAGAGTGGACACCCAGAGCTGTCTTTTGACCTCCATATACACATCACGGCACATACACACACACACATGAATGCTCACACACATGAATATGCATCAGACACACATACATAGACAGATTATGTACATGCACACAAAGGTTAAAAATAAGAGAACTGAATAATACAAAGTGGGATTTCATAAATAATGTTTTTGGAAGTCAAATGGTGTGGTCACCGTAAAGCTCACTGTGATAAGGAAATTCAGCTTTGTTACGAATGAGTGGGTGATAGTAAACAAGGATTGAGAGAAGATGTTAAGGTAACTTTAGAAATCGATAGAGTGAGGATAGCACTTCTGATTCTGCCACGCGTGTGTCTGAGGACTGAACAGTGAGAGACAGGTGATGGAAGCGGCTTTTCTCTCTGTTAAGGTTTAGTCACCAAGGACAGGAGGCTAGCCTGATCCTTGTGGGAGTGGATTAGAGCTGGAGACGCCAGGACCTCTCCCCTTACATGGGTGCAGATGGTAGTGGGACTTCTCAGAAGAGGGCTTACGTATGGGTTGATGTGTTACTTTGCTCTGAAAGTTTAGAGGGCCCAAAAGGAATGACATTCCAGCAGCAATAAGCAGGTGTAGCAAGGCATCTTGGCTTCTAATCCTGTTCTCCTCCAAAAGGAAGCAAACAGATGCTGTGGGCTGGATAGGAAATGCAAAAGATGAGTCTGGGGGTGTATTGCCGCCTCCCTTTAAAATATCACCCTGGAGACTGAGAATGCTATGAAGGTAAGAAACTCGGGTTACGCCCATCCTGTCAGAAACCAGCATGTTGTGTGTCAGTGGTTAACAGCCACTGAGTGAGGGTGGGAAAGAAGGAATAGATGGAGGGGGAGTGATGAGAGGGCCAGAGGGCATGGTCCTGTTAGAGATGATAAGGGCAGCCGCTGGAATGAATGTGGCATCATCTGGAGCCATCTCAGTCCCTTGAAACAGTTCAAGGAAACAAAGGAACAGGCCGAGGTAAGCAGACACATCAAAGCTTGGTTTTCAGAACAACTCCAAGACGAATGGATGCCGAAGTTAGAAACTGCTGGTTCCCAGTGTTGATCTTTACACCGTTCTGAATGCTGTAAGCGCTTATTTTGATGAGAGAAGATTATTGAAAATGGATATTATCTTGGGCAGAAGAACTGTAGACCCCAGTACACTGCTTAGCAAATTGAACAGTAAATGTTTTTTAATGGAAGTATGGTTAAACAAAAATACACTCCTTTCTCTATCTTTCAGTTTACTTTTCTATTATAGATGAGTAACACCGCCCCCCCCCACAATAAAGAGAGTAAAGAAGGCAGCCAGCAAAGAGATGAGAGAAAAAGAGAAAATTAAAATCCATGTAATGACCAACATGTGCTGGACATTGTGTGCAGTACTGTCTATACACCAACTCAATTAGCATCCTTTCACAGACGAGAACAATGAGACCCAAAGTCCTTGATGCTTGGCAAAGATGACGCAGGTAGGTCCTACTAGCAGAGTTTATACTTGAAGGTAGGTATCTGCACGTGCATTCTGCACTTAGATAACTCCAGATGTTTTCATAGCTTTTCTTAGAGAATAATTCCAAGTAATATCCATGCAGTACCGAATAAGTGCTGTGTATGCCATGTAATTTGAACTTGCAGGATCCTATGCATATTGTCTTGTAGACATCTCCGTTTCACAGATGAAGGGGCTGTGGAAAGGAGGTAGGAAGCAACTGGTCCAAGGCCACAGAGGTAATAAAATGGCTCAAGAATTTGAATCCCTCACAGAATGGCTTTGGAAACTACTCTCTTCAGGGCTTGCTTGAGGAGCCCTGATTTCTGTCTGTTGTTCTGGAGCAACTGGTACGAGCACCATTGTATTTCAGATACTGACATGTGTGGTTGAGTGAATGTGCTCAGTTTGCACAGTGGTTGTCAGCCTTTGCAACTGTACTGGTTCCCACCACATACCCTTCATTACTTGAAAATGTCTTCTTTCAACCGTAAAGACCGACTAGGTGCTCTGACTTTGGGCTCTATGGCTAAAACTCTGCCCTTACCAGAAGGACCATTCCCAGTGATTTCAAGCTCTCTCTGCCTTGCAGGCTGAGAGCCTATTTACTCTAGCTTTATTTTTGTCTTCCTTTCAAATTTTCTTTGCTTTGTTTGAGACAGGGTCTCACTTTGTAGACCAGGCTGACTTCAGCTTTTCAGTCATCCTGCCTCAGCCTTCCACGGTCTGGGATTATAGGGATTCGCTGCCACCCCGAGCTCTTGTCTTGTTTTGCTGTAGTAATGACAATGGCATTCATCCCTTCCCCATGTCCTTACAGAACAGCTTTTGTTAGCACTTTTCACTTCCTTTGATTATAGAGCAAACAGACAGCTGACATACATGGAAATAACAAACCATTAAACTCTTCTCTAACTGCCCAGGTTGTTCAGTCACCAATTTCTATCTAGAACCTTCTAACACATCTAAAGCCACACTCAAAGCAGATCTTCACATACACCCTTCAGTACTGTATCTACTGTGAAGATATCCGATCAGTCATCTGCACGATGACCCAGTAGACATGAAACACGGGCTCCTCTCTGTCCGTCTGTCTCTGTCTCTCTCATCTGATCCTGTAGTATTTATACTTCCTTTGCCTCAACTCAACCTACAAACTAAAGACTCTTCTTTCCCTCCTCCCAGCCCTATCAGTTCTTTGTGGGACAGAACGATGTTTTCAAAGCCAGAGTTGAACCACGTCACTTTGTATTTAAACTCTGTCATGGGTTCTGTGAGTCTTAAAACCAAGGCCTGTCTGACCAACAAGATACACAGGCCCAGGATCCTGACAACATCTCCACCCTTGGGTTAAAACCAACTCCAGTCATATTCATCTTCCATCTAGTTCCTCAGACAAGCCAATCTGACTCTTGTTTTTGGAGTTTTCACTTGCTAACTCTTCTGCCTGATGTATTTGTTTATGTCAACTTTACTGGGTGACATCTTGTTCTTATGCCCCAGATTCAATACCATATCCTCCTGTCATCTTTCATGGCCACCTCCTCTAAGTTAGACAATATATTAATTTCCCCTTTGAGTAATTGCTCTTGCTTTTAACTAAATGTACCTGCAGTATGTAACCTTGGCATGCTGAAAGATCCCTTTTAAATCAGGACACTAAAAGATTACATGGACATTGTAGCATCTCCCTCTGGAATTTAGGATCACTGAAATCAGAAGACACAAGTGAATGTAGGTATTGGTTCATCTACTTGAGAGCCATAAGAGCTAAGGCACTTTTCTCACCCCTAGGGAACTTGGGGGAAACTCCCATCATAAAGCATGCTAGTGTTTCTTCACTGATTGGAAGAGAGAGTTCCTGTACGCTAGTAACTTGAATTAATTTCAGGTTCATATTTGTTAGCTCATGAAACTCATTCTCAAAATTACTTCTTAATATGTTACTTGAGATCAGTTAATATGACTGCTCTAATAATTTATGGAGTATGTAGAATGTACTAGACTTTTGTGTTATAAATATCTGTTTCAACAAAATGAGACTATTCCAAAGCTATTCACAAAATATGGTGACACATTGAAAATTACTTTTGTAGGGTTTCAGGGTAATGGGTTTCAGTATGATCATTAACTCTAGTTCTTTGCAATAAGATAATCCTACGACAGCCAATGAAACGAGTACCAGAAAATGCTTTAAGGTTGGTTTGTATCAGACAGCATAGCTATTATTAACAAAGCTGGTAAAAACAAAATGGAAAAACTGCTAACAGAAAAGCAGCCTCATTGTGTTTCCTGATGGTATCTGATTGCATATACCATCCCTACACTCTGCTTGGAAAATAAATGTGCCCAGGATCCATGCTTTCTTCTGGCCTCCTGTAGGAGCATGTAGACATGTTATCTGTTCGTTGAAATAGCATCATCATTTTTAGTTCAAACCTTGCTATTAATACATGTTTTGCACTGACACATTTTCATAAATATTCAGCTTTGAATTTTTGAGAAAAAAATCATGCATTTCCATTTTTAGGATGTGAACACCCAAGAGAATTCCCCACGCATAAAGATTAAAGAAGGAATAGATAAATGGGTAGATTTCTGCTCAGTGTGGGTGGGGATACTTTGGACGGGGATTGAGTGGCAGGCAGCTAGCTCTTAACGTTCTATTTTAAAGAGGTTGAAAACAACAGATATATTCAGAATCTTCATAGCTAAGGTGCATATTTCTATGTGAAACTTTCAAACTCTATTGTCCTGAAATCTTGAAAATGCACAGCATTTTCAGCAGCATAGTGGGATCACAACATGAAGAACCATCTTTTGGTAGAGCGAACTGGAAACTGCCTAGTTCTCTCTTCTAAGTGATGGAGGAGTGTTTTTCAGTTCTCACTTCCAGAGAGCCTCTCAAGTGGAAGGCTGCTGGTTTACAGCTGCAGCATCTTTAGAATCTATATTCTAGCCAAAGCCTACTGACTGGTTAAAATGAAAATATACATAGAGGACTAGAAATGCAGGGTACATGTAGAATGTTCTAGAAGGAAAAGTACTAAACTTACTCCTAAAGGATAGTCAGGCAAGTGAGAGTGAAAAGGCCATTCTAGGCAAAGCCACCATGGCCAGGAGGATCTGGTAGTGCGCAAAACATGGAGGAAGTGTTCAGTGATGAACATGTTAGCGCAGTGTTCAGTATGTGCACAGTCACTGCTAACCATGTTCATTGCTAAACATGTGCCATGATAAATATATTCAGTGCTGAGTAAGTTCAGTGCAAATCAGTACTAGGCGGGTTCAGTGCTGAGCCTACTCAGTGCTATGTTTGTTCAGGGCTATGAACGTTCAGTGAAAAGTGTGTAGTACTGGACACATATAATACCGAACATGTTCAGTGGCTAACATATTATTCCCAAGGTCAGCATGTTCGTTACTGATTATGTTCCACAATGCATGCTCTGCGCTAAGCAGCAATATTGTATAAGAAGAATGTGAGCGGGGGTCAGACAAATGACAAGGGAGGGGATGAGTACACTTTATGACCAGTCAGGAGTCTCAGCTGAGTCTGTAGGTTACAGGCAATCCCTGTGTTTACTAATCAACTTAATGCATGCATTTCCAACTAGTCTTGAAATACAGTTCCCTAAATACACATAGTCAGAGTTTTAGGTAAATTTCTCTGACGACAGTGCGGAGAAAGAGTTTACAAAGGAATCAGATGAGAGATAGAGAGAACACAGCAGTTTAGAGAGGTGGCTCAGCTGTTAAGGTTTAAGGCACCCCTAGTGCATACTTTAGATCAAACACCCATTTTATGTCCTGAGAAAAAAATTAAACCTCCTCCCAAGATTTTTTTCAAATTCTCAAAGTTTTCAGTGGAAGACTCATGTGATAACTTCAGGTTCAAATTATCTTCTTGGATGAATTCGGTTTAGTTTATAAAATGTCATATCCCATCCCCTGCTATCTTCTCTCCCCACCATATTCACCAAGACACAGGGTGCAGGGCCTGTTTCATGTCCCACCCACCTTCTTTCTTTGCACATACTCCTAGTACATTCCCACAAACACAGCCTCTGGGTAAATAGCAAATTTTGCTTAAGATTTTTAGGGAGGGTGAGTGGGGTGTTGAAGAATGAGTTTGGGTTGGGAATGCTTTCTTTGGAGAAATCAAAAGCTTTTTAAGGTTTGTTTTAATCTCCTGGCTCTCAGAATCTTAAAATACTCTCAGTATATTATATAATCCATCAACTTAATGCCTAGTTATTTACTCAAAACTAGAAGCATTTAAGTTGTGTGTATACTAGGGAATGAATATACAGCTGTTGATAATTATTCAGTGGAATATATTCAGAGCTAAAAAAAAGAAATGATTTGAGAAGTTGTGAAGATGTGGGAAAAACTTGGTAAGACAAAGAAGCTAGTCTAAAATGGCTACACCTTATATAATTCCAACTAGGCAGTATTTTGGAAAAGGGATAAAGAAAGTGAACAGACCTGATACTGACAGAGAAGGGGAGAAGGGAGAAATGAAGGGGCAAGGTGTATGTGTGGGGGAACACAGGCTTATAGAACAGAAAAGCTTCCATTTACCAAACTAGAAGGACAGACATGTCATTGTGCATCTGTCAAAATCCATAGGTACAACACAAAGAGGAAAGTTTAATACCAACTGTGGGCTGTGGGTAATAATGAGTGTTCTATCTTAATTATGACAAATACCACAAATTTTAGGCTTATTATAATGTAAGCTATTAATAATAGAGGAAATATGTGTAGGAGTAGATCTAAAGAGTTTTAGTTTGGATCTGTTTTGTTATTATTCTGTAAACTTAAACTCACAGATTCTAAATTCAAAATATGAACAAATAGCCTTAGTAGAGTCTTTGCAGGACCCCCAGACTTCCCTCTGAAACTTCCCAAGCAAAACCTCCCTTATCTACATTGCCCTGAGCACTTCAGTCCTCCCATATCCCACAAAATAGCCCAAAGCTCTTAGAGCCTTAAGCTCTGAGAACTCAATGACTTTCCATCCCAAAGTTCTAAATACTCCCATGGTCCTCTTGAAAACATCATGGTAACATCTTTCACAGAAATATCCCACTTCACTTCTTGTACCAGTTTCCAGATTAACTTGATTCCTGTTGCTGTGATCAATATTGGTCAAAATCAACTTAGGAAAGAAAGGGTTTATTTCAGCTTACAACGCCCAAGTCACAGTCTGACGTCAAAGGAAGTCAGGTGGAAACCTGGAGGAGGAACTGAAGCAGAGCATGGAGGGATGATGTTTACTGACTTGCTCCAAGGCTCACACTCAACCACTTTTCATATACCAAGACCACCCAGCCACCCTGGATAACGTTAACCACAATGGGCTAAGCCCTCCCACATCAATCAATAATTAAGAAAGTTCCTCAATAGACTTCCTGTTTGATTGAGCCCTGGGAAACTTCAGACAGGGTGTGGAGTGACGTCAGACAGACTAGTACATGATCAGGAAATAAAGGACTCCTCATCCTGGTTCTATTCTAGAAAAAGACAGGAGACTGCAAATGATCCGATCCCAGTGAAATCATTCTTCCCCATCTCTAGGACGAAGGTCGGAGTTCATGACCTTTCACACTGTCAACAGATGTGAGAGGCTATGTTTCTGGTATGTTTGTCTTTTCCATCTACCCAAACTGCCTTCTAGGTTAAGACTTGTGGACGTTCCAGTTTAGTAGAGGGCATTCCCACCTAGAGCCCCCCGCTTAAAGCCGGTGCACACGCCTTCCCTGGACCGAAGGGACTCTGTTTATGACAGACTGTTATTTTGCAGCTTCTTCTCAGTCCTAAAGGAAGGCATTTTTAAACTACAACTATTAAATTATTCTTTATTTTAGACTATTGACTGGAACGAAATCCACCAAGGATTATCTCTTAGTTAATACTATGATGGTCAGTTTAAATTCTTCTATTATGGATAAAAACTCAGTAATCAAATATCAGGGTGGAAGACCTGGCTAACCAGAGAAGAGGTGGAGAAGCCACCAGTGACCTCCTCTCTCTCTCTCCTTCCCTGATTCAAAGGGGCTTAAGAGTCTTTCTAAGCCCTCCCCACTACTTCCTGAGTCTCTCTCTACATGGATTCTGGGTCCTCCAAAATTTCTAAGGCTAATTCTGGTCAGCAAGTCTCTAACTCCACCCCGATTCAAGGTTAAACTTTATCAACAGTCTCAGAGTGTTGATAGATAACTTTGCTCTCTTCTGTTTTTGCTTTCCCTCTAAAATGTTCCATTGAAAAATTGAAAATTTTTTCAAAGAATATTTTCAGAAAGTTGCCTTAGATTTGAGATTGCCTTTCAGAACATGGGACAAGGATAAGTACAACCAACCAAGTAGAAGGCATACTGAAGCATCTCCTAAGCAGGTTCAGATGACAGGGGACAACAGGGACTCCTTTGTTCAGCGAGGTTGTAGCTGTCAGCCCATTGACTCTGTTCCCACGAGAACCCCCTCCTGATGATGGCAACATGCTTCTTAAACAGAGTTTTTTGTTTGGTTGGTTTTGGGTTTTGGGGGCAGAGTTTCTCTCTGTAGCATTGGAGCCTGTTTTGGAACTTGCTCTGTAAACCAGGCTGGCCTAAAATCCATAGAGATCCACTTGCCTCTGCCTCCCAATTGCTGGGATTAAAAGTGTGTGCCACCACCGCCCGGGCAACAGACGTCTTGATTGTATCCTCACCTTCAGTTTCCCTCATCTCTGTCTGTTGACTGCTCCAAGCCATCTTCCTACACCTGGAGATTCTGATCACTGAATAAAAAAGTCGTAGAGAAGCCACCAGACAAGAATTTCTAGCATCTTTGGCTAAAAATTAAAGGACTCTGCTAGAACACAATTTCTACCAGGCTCTCTGTGGTTCTTCACGATTTCAGATGAAGCTGATTTCCAGGTGTTTATTTTTAATTTCTGTAAGCCTTTCATTTTCAGCTGGAGTCAGGGGCCTAAGCCTCTATAATCACAAGTATTTTGGAAGCTAGGCAGGGCTACCACACATCCAAGGCCTGCCTGTGCTACACAGAGAGTTTAAGATCAGTCTGGGCTGCTTAGGTGAGTTTTTTCAAAAGAGAAAGCAAAAATGGATGCAGGTGCAGTTCAGTGGCATAACACTTGCCTAGCATGCACCGAAGTCCAAGTTCAATCCCTAACACCACAAAAAGAGTCCCTCAGTGTCCAGACACAGAAGATCAAGCTTTAACCTATCATACACCGTTGAATGTACTCACGCCCCTCATCCTCTGAGTCTGGAAGTTGTTTCTCCATCTGTCTGTAGTTTATCCATCCTTAAAGCTTCGCACATATTCTTTCTTTCCTTGGCATCCTTCTTGATGGTCACAGACAACACAATTCTTCTGGATTCTTCTTTTCCAAACCACATCACTTTGTCTAGCATACATCTCATCTTAATTTGCCTTAAAATTATAGTTAGTCCTATTTTTTTTCTTCCTCAGAAGCCATAAACTCCATACGACTATGGTATGAGTATGTCATGATAATTTTCCACACCCACGGATTTATAACAATGTCTAGAACATAGCGACAGTTCAAAGTATATTTGATGAAATGTAAGGCCATGCCTTAACTCTGACTCACTGCCTCAGTTTGTCATACCCACATCCAAAAAGCATCAGAATGAGAAGCAATTCTGCAAAGAGACTAGCTCTGATGGTCTTGAGGAGGGGGTTGGCCTTGGAGAACAATGTGGAAAACCCTTTGGACAGGAGCATCCAGGAGACACACTATTAGGATAGTAGTATCCTGGCAGGCAGTCTTACAGTCAGGAAGCTTAAGAGGCCAAGGGTATCAGATGGTCAAGGAGAGAGTTATGTTTTGGGGTTATTAATATATATGGAATTCTTGCATGTGGTTTCTGATGGAGGGAGACAGTAGCTAGGGATGGTGGCTAGGAAAGGCTGGGAAAACAAGGAAGCCTGAAACTTGTAAAATACATTTAGAAAGCCCTAGAAGAGCAGTTGAATTTTGGCAGGAAAAAAAACCCCACAGATCCATGACTAATTTGTAAGTCTCACTGGATTCAGCGTCTGGAGTTGGAAGAAGAGGACCAATAAGTGTCATGCCCAAGTGGTCTTTACCTGTCTGGAGGGGCGCTCTGGCTGATGAGATGAGGTTGCTATTGTTTTTTTTTTTTTTTCATGGCCAAAAAGTACTTTGATCACCAGGTGGGCCAGAGATAAAGGTCACAGGCTTCAGGGATTAGAGCTTAAATCTGGAAAAGGTGTGGCTGGTATCTGGGATCAGCCAGGCTCCTGCCAAGGTAAATCATATACTTATATTTCAATCCATTAGGTTTGAAACCTTATTCTAAAACCTGCCTGCAGCATCTGTGGGAATAATGGAAAATGTTACATTGAAAAATGTAGGAAGGATTCAGGGATCATGCTACAACTTAGAGAGAAATTTCACTTCTTATACAGGGCTCTCCAGAATTGATTCCTCAGCTCAGCTGGCACCAGAGCACAGAGAAAGGAGGAAGGAAGGGGTTGACTTCTCTGCTAATTTCTGTGCCTCTATCACATATTCTGCTTACTCCTAGGCATTTGATTTTCACTTTTTATAAATGATCTGAAGGGCCCTGATGTAGCTGAGGCAAAACAGGGATGTGGACTTGCAATCTGACTTTTTCATTTATCTGCAGACCTGCCTTTGTTATCCCAAGATTAAGCTTCCCCACTGACACTCAGATAGTATTCAACTCATGCATGGGTTTGCTGTGGGAACAAACTATTATTGTTGTTATTTATTATTATTATTTATTGTTATTGTTATCCTGATTGGATGTGGTTGCTGCAATCATGACCATCAATATAAAAGGTTCCCAAATGCTACTTGTGAGTACACAGTCCAAAATAATCACTTAACTGCAAGACTCTTTTTGAAATAATATATTTTACACTTTGTACAACAAGGCTTTAATGCTCCATTTTTATATAACTGTTATCTTGCCAGATCCCTGGGTACCAGTTTCTAAAACAGTGAAACACAATTACAAAGCCTAATGGGCTTTTAGAATACTAAAATTGTAATTATCTCCTAATTCCATATTTTAGAAGTTTCTCATGTCTAGCCAGTTACTTTAAAAAATAAGTGTCTTGCCAGTCATGGCAGTGAATGTCTGCAATCCCAGCACTTAGAAGGTAGAGGCAGCAAGATGGTGAGTTTAATGTCAGCCTGCATAGCAAGACCCTGTCTCAGAAAAAGCATGTCTAAGACTAGGGAGCTATCTCTGTTGATAAAATGTTCCTTATACAATCATTGGGGTCTGAGGATGGGTTCTCAACACCCATGTAAAAGTGGGGTATGGTGGCACATGCCTCTAACTCCAGTATTGACAGCCAGGCAGGTGGCTGCTGAGCCTCATGAGTCAGCCAGCCTACTCAATAAAACACGATTCAGGTTCTGAAAACAAAAAGGGAAGAGAAGGGGGTAAAGGAAGACATCCCAAAGTCAATCTCTGGCCTCCATATGTGAATACACAGACTAATGCATCTGCACACAACTGTGCACACATGTCCCCACACAATACCTTAATTCATAAGGTGGTGTGGGATCATCGTCTATATTCTGTCAATTATATTTTAAATAAACACTGATTGGCCAGTAGCCAGGCAGGAAGTATAGGCAGGCAATCATACAGGAAGTAGAGGTGGGTCAAGGACAACAGGAGAATTCTGGGAAGAAGGAAGCCCATTCCTCTGCAGTCCTGACCAGCCACAGAAGAAGCAAAATGTGATTGCCTCGCTGAAAAAGGTACTGAGCCATGTGGCTAACATAGACAAGAATAATGAGCTAATGTAAGTTATAAGAGTTAATACGAAGCCTGAGCTAATAGGACAATCAGTTTATAATGAATGTAGACCTCTGTATGATTTTTTTGGACTTAATGATTGCGGGAACTGGGCAGGACAGGAAACCTCAGACAACAATAAGGTATATTAATTATATGCAATGTGAAAGTTACAAAAATGAATAAAGATTAAAATATTTTGTATCCACTATTAATAATTTTCTACAGTTTTCCCTACTTTTTCCACATGCTTATGTATAAATATATTCTATTCAAAACTGGATCTTTCTGCATGTTGACTTTTAAATCCTAGTTAGGATTCTCTTAACATTTTTTCTATAATATGACATTCAATGGCCACAAATATTTTTTTGTAAGAATGTATAAAGGGGCTGGAGAATTGGCTTAGATAAAATTAGGACCTGAGTTCAGATTCCACATGAAAGTCAAACATGTGGTGCACATCAGTAAACTCAGTGATGGGGAGATGGGAAGACATTTGTTAGCCAAACAGCAACGTGGGAACAGCTCTGGGCTCAGTGAAAACCTTTGCTCAAAAGAATAAGGTGAAGAGTGACAGAAAAGGATACCAGAATGCACCTCTGCACATTCACGGATGAGCACATCTGCACACAGACATATGCAATACAGGTACACACAACACACACACACGCACACACACACACACCACTTAGTTAATCATTTCCTACTTTGCATATTTTGGAGGAATGTTTCAGATTTATGCTTTGGAATCCAGATGCTACTTGTGATATTTTCTATAAGAACTCCTGAAGATTTTCTTGTCTATGTCCATACCCTCTGGAGAACTTTCCCCTAGTGTTGGGCATATTTCTATGGGGATGACATTCCCAGGGCCAGCTCTGGCTTTCTTGTCTTTCATCACATTGTATTAATTCTAAATTCTGAAGGGTTTTCTTTCTTTCTTTTCTTTTCATGCCTCTCTCTTCATTCTTTGAACTCCGATAAGAAACCAAGACCTTTACTGCAATGCACACACATCATTCCACTGGGTGCTAACAACTCCAAGTGAAGCTGTGTTGGATGCCTGTTAGCATTTGTCTAGAAGGACAGTTAAGACCAAAATCAATTTAAAATATGATAAACATTTTATTAATGCTACGTCACCAAAAGATGAAGAACCTATGGGATGATGCCTGTGGCTCTCTGAGTCACAGGTCTTGCTTGACTTTCTGACCAGTCTCTCACCCTTCCCTGCCACTGTATGCTCTTTCCATTGTTCAGAACGAGCTTCCATTGTCACACCTGATAATTTCCTTCCTGTCTCTCAAAAATCAAGTCAGAGTTCACTCAAGTGTAGCTGAATCCAATATCTCCCAGAAAGTGTTCACTTATTTTTTTAAGACCAGAGAGATCATTGTTTGTGTGACTTTTAACATATTCCACATCATGATGGATTAATGTACCTAATTGCCTTTTTCTTTTTTACAGATGAATGCTTTGTACTCCAATTTATTAGTGTCATAAATAATTTTATTAATGACATTCAACATTAAATGGCAGTAGGTAGAGGTTAAGATAAAATAGAAACAATAGTGAATTATATATGGCAAGAATAAATGTTGATTTATGGGAGTTTGGATATGTTTTGTGTTTGTGGAGTCTGATGTATAATATAAAATGAATTTCTTACTTTGCATTGCAGGTGAATTGCGTATAAAACATAGCTCCAAATTTTATCTTTGAAAGTAAGAATGCATTTAATATCTTTTATTCTCAGAGTCTTTAGTTTTGCCACACACTAGGCAATCCAAAAACTCTTTAATGAAAAAAAAATAGATGTATAATGTGCCTTCAAGCCATAGGAAGTTTATCTCTAAAGAGCAACATAGCAGTGAGACAAAGGCTTGAAACTCATAGTTTGATGAACCAAAGGTCAGCCAAAAATTCAGTTCACAGTGTTGTTTCCAACATAAGACTTCTTGGGTTTTCCAATTCCATCAAATACTTGACCACTTCATTTCCCGCAACTTCAGCTTTCTTCCTGTATTTGGAAATGTAGTAAAATGATGCATGAAGGTCCCCAGTTCTGGAAGCAGGAGACAGGTCAATAAAGAGCTGGCTCTACAAGTGGCCTTCTCCGTTGATGTTCTAGCTCTGACGGTTACTTTATAAGCTCTTGTTACTTTATCCCTAAAGCAAGGAGATACTCCCGACATCATGAGCCCAAAAGTTTACACTTTGCAAGGCTGGGTGTTAACAAATCAGAGTTGATATTGAAAGCAGAATTGCTGTATTGTCCACTCAAGACTAGTTCTCTCTGTCCTTACAAACAGCACCCCATTTTCAACTAAAACTTTAGACTCTGGAGCCATCTTTGAAGGTAGGCTGACTACTGAAGAAGCCTCCAGAACCCTCTGTAGACAAGGGTCTTTCTTAGATCTGGCCTTTAGCATTTTCCATCTATGTTTTGCTTCTTCCTAGTTGCCAGGAAAGCTATCATACTGGACCATTATGGGTAGAGCAGAAACAAAGGCCCTATTTTAAGAGTCCTGTTTCCATAGCAGCCCTGAACTGTAATGCTCTAAAAATTATCTCACATTATGGAAAATTTAAACCCCATCTTGCCTCACTTGGCATATAGCAGGAAGTAATTCTGGCATAAAACTCACTATTAAGATTAAATAGAATTTTTTCCATATTAAAAAACAGTTTTTTTTGGGGGGGGAAACTTAACATTTAAATTAACATCCATCATGTCATAAGTACCAGGATGCATTTCCCGGCCATTTAGTTATCATAAGACATGAATTACTATTTTTCCTTTCCAACTAACAAAGTTTCAGTGAAGAGAATAAATAACACGGCCAAGAACACCCCTCTTCCCAGTAGATATCAAAAACGTTTTAGGACATACAGACGGTTCATTTCCAATGACACGATCAGCAGACGTCACTGAGAATATAGGGAATAAAAACTATTGTTCAGATATGAGCAACGCGGAGGAGTTAGAAAGCAGAATAAAAAACGCAAGTGGATTTTATTTATTTATTTGTTTATTTATTTATTTATTTTGGTTTTTCGAGACAGGATTTCTCTATGGCTTTGGAGCCTGTCCTGGAACTAGCTCTTGTAGACCAGGCTGGTCTCGAACTCACAGAGATCCGGCTGCCTCTGCCTCCTGAGTGCTGGGATTAAAGGCGTGGGCCACCATCGCCCGGCTCTGCACGTGGATTTTAAACAAATGTGCGATCTAGATTTCTAGAGAAGTGCGTCTTCCACTAGGGATTCTTCAAGGGCAAAGTTGGCATAGCACAAGCTCCTGCCTCTTTCGAGGAGCAGGGGTGGTTCTCTTGAATCTCTAGTTCCCTCCACAGTCAGGAGCCTCTGGTGGGTGGGGTAATCCCCTGGGTGATTTACCACCGCTGAATCACCGGCCCACTTGTCCTTACCTCTGCTTCCAGTCGGGTCTCAGTTCTGAGGAATGAGCCCTCTGAGGTAGGTTTGCTGTTCTTGTGATGGAGCTACCTTGACCTTAGCCTTGAAAACGTGGGGAAAGTCTCAGTGTTGTCAGATGATAAAAGCTGGTATCGTCATTGTTAGTAAGAGGAAGTGATGAGCAAGCCTTGCTGTTTATGTGGCTGTAGATCTCAGGTATTTCCTCAGCTCTGTGTCCCACTTTACCCTCCCAGGCTCTGACATAGATTTTCCTTTGACAGAAAGTGTCAGTGCTGCCCTTGGAAAGCTAATGTACTCAGAAATGAGTTGTTTCTGCCCAGGGGTTACAAGATGTAGAAAATGCAGTCTGACTAGCCCATTACTGTGTCTCCTAAGAAGCAAATTACTTTAACAATGCAATCTCATAAAGTTTATTATTGTTATTATTATTATTATTAAAGTAATACATGATCATAATTGAGAAGCCAAGCTTACTCTCTGCCCTAACCCATTTGTGAGTATCAGAAGCACTGTCTGACTACACTCCATGCATTCGCTTATATGCGAGTGGACACCAACATGCTTTATCTTGCCATTTTCTACTTCACTTGCTATGTCTTAGGCGTGTTTAAAAACCTGTGCAGTTTGCCGCCTTCTGCTGATATCAAGAAATATTTTGAGGCTATCTATCTCATTGTATGGATAGACCACAAGCTATGAACTTCCAACTATTGATGAAAGTCCGTACTGTTTTCAGCTGGGTTTAAATTAATAAAAAAAAATACCCACTCAAGTACTTTAAAAAGGCAATTTCTCTTTGACCAACAAGTCAAAAGAAGAAGTTATAACATGCAGTCAAGAGAAAAATTATTCTAAATATCAATGCAAGTAGTAACTAATTCAATCTAATGAGTAACTTATAAACCTCATATGCAAGAAATACAAATTAAATTCTTCTGATAGAATATCACTTTTTTTTCTACCCAGTTGGGAACATTTGACATATATAATACACAATATTAACAAGGCTTGGGGAAAAACACACTCAACCATCACTCGAGTGTGGTTGACTTTGTACAACTCTTTATGCAAGGCAATTCAGAAGACACTATCAAAACGTCAAAGGCCAAGTCTTTGTGCTCATCTCGTCTCCTGGGTGCCCTTGTTCAGATATACAGACATATATATTAATATATGTACTAATGTGTATTTCAGTTTCTAGTTGAGATTGTGACCTAACCGCTGTTTTGTCATTGTTGGGTTTATAAGAAGGGAATAATACTTTTGAGGTTAGATTGGTACAAGGGCCAGAGGCAACCCATTTAAAGTTCTCGGAATAGTGTGTGAGTAGAGTCAGTATGCAGTAAGAGATGGCTACTGCAGTTCTCAGGAAATGTGATGCTTTCCCATCTTGTATGGCGACACAGACTGGCTGTCTCTACCACAGCATCACTCTGGGGCAGAGAATGAATGAGCGTCATGAATCATCACTCTTTCTCTGATAGTGTGACTTGTTTGAACTGGGGCACTGCTGTCTCCATTGCTCATGTATTTTAAATTATGGAAGTTTAGAACTAGGCTTCTTCATTTTAGAGTGTCTTATTGTCAAATGATTGCATTCAGCAACAGAAGCCTTGCATTCTCATAGTGGATAAGACAGCTCAATTAAAAAAACAAACAAAAAGGGAGGAGAAATTTCTGGACTCCTTAGCTCAGCAGGTAGAGTGCGTGTCCAGAAAGCATAAGAACATGAGTTTGATCACTCAGAAGTCACAAAAAAGTCAGGCATAGTGGCATATACTTGTAAACCCAGGGAGATGGTTGACATCCTCTGCCCTCCTCTGGACTCTGTGTGGGTGTGTATGGACTCATGTGTATGCAATTCCTCCACACATACCATAACACACACACATGCACACACACACATGATCTAGCTATAAATTCTAATTATACAAATTCAAGTATGAAGCATCATGTCTTAGCTCATCCAGAGCTACTGAGAACAAAGTGGCAGTAGAAGAAGACAAGGGACTTGAGCTACATCCTGAAAGACACAGGCAGGGTAGGAGCATTTCCAAGAGCAGTAATTTGAGACCCTTTCATACACAGTGATGTCTCCATCACTTTCTTTCCTATAGATAAGTCACTGCCGCTATCAGTGGAAATCCATTACACACGAACTCACTGAGGACCCAAGGCATCAAACCAGTATTGTCCTGAAGAAGTTGAAAACTAAACGATGGGAAAGAAATGCAAAAGGTAACAGAAGGAAATATATGCATACAGTTTATAGAGATCAAACAAGGTGCGACAGGGCGGAGGGGAGTGCACCTCTGCTCTAGGTGAGTGACCTGGGGGAGGAGTCCAAACACATGCCAACCGAAATATTGCATTTCATTGCTTTTAGTTGCATCTGAATTATTTTTTGTTTGCTTGTTTTCACTTCAGGGAAGCTGTGGAGGTGGTGACAAACTTCAGGATAGAATAGGTGACCAAATGAATGAGGTTAATAATATTTTATGATAACTTCATACCTCTTTCTTTTACCCAAATATTAGTAACAGGGTGCACATTGGAAAGAAACCCCTTTCTTGTTGATATTTCAGACCTAAGACCAGGGAAGGATTGGAAATAGCTGTTTTGTCATCTTGCCATTTTGTTTTGCTGGTGTAATATTTAACATAATGTTTTGTGTTTTTCACATTAGGCTTAATTGTTCAGCAAGAACATGTTACTACCTTCCGTTGGGTTAGAATCAAAACGGTCTTAAATGGTTGGAAAAGACAAGTCTCTGTCTGTTTGCAGAGAAAAAAAATGAAATTCAAAGAAAATAAACAATCTGATATCTGATTTTATCATAAAAATAAGAACTGTTGCTTTAAAGGTCTCCACTCCATCACTCACTGAGAATGCTGATTCTACAAGGAAGATGGGGGGCTCAGCTGTAACCTGGTTCCCTCCATCACCCTCCATACCAAGCCATGGGAACTGGGAACCCTAGATTGCTTGTCCCAAAAGCCCACAGTCTGCTCCATGGCTTGTCTTTCTGAGATGGAACATTGCCGCACTGTGTATAGAATTACGCTCAGAGAGTGGCTACGAGGTAGCTGTTTGCAGCAGGTAGATGCGTTTGTCTATGTGGCCTGGGGAGTCACCGGCATGCCCTGGAGTTCCTTTGTGCATAGAGAATGAGAGGGACAGGTATTAGGATGGGAGAAAATAGTTGGCCCTCTTCATACTCCAGTGACGTTTTCTGAGAAGAAAACCCTCTAAATTCAACTTGCAGTTGTCAGGATAGGAAGGGAATCCATTTACGATTTTGAATGTCTTAACACTGAGGAGCTTACTGGCTATTCCAGAGGTTGAGTGTCAGGCTGCCTTCGCAGTCTTAAAATTGCTGAAAACTTTTAAGACTTTTTTCCTTATAGCTGTCGGCAATATCTATTGATATTTTGACATTGGAAAGTTAAGTCAAATTTTAAAAATATTTACTTACTAATCTCTCTAAAGTAACACCAGTGAATCCGTTATGTTAGTGTCAACATAAATAACATGTTCTTAGGAAGGAGCCCACTTTATCTGCATAAAACATTAGGAGCGAGAATGCTAACGCTTTTCATTTTGCAGGGTATTGCGTGACTTGAAATAAGACAGCTCGATCTTATCTGCTTCAACATTCAACCCACCCTAATAAGTAGTCTTGGCTGATGGAGTTGGAGGAAATCTAGCCTGGCGCAGATACACAGTTGGAAAAAGAAGGGCTGTTTTGATAGCCTTTTCACACAACTGTGAATATTTTTCTTTTCTTCTACAGCAAATCTTGACAAGTAGTCATTTCTTAAAGACTCCCCCGCGTTGGAAAATCTGAAAGCATAGAAAAGAACTGTTCAGGTTTGCCAGTCCACGGTTCAGTCTTCTACAAAGCAGGAGTGTGCTGGCTCACATGGCTCTTTAAACATCAGCAGGTTTCTTTATGCAGTTTTTTTCAAGTTCATGCCGCTGAGTTATGATTGACAAGCAAGCACGTGTATACCTTTAATACATCTAAGCGGATGAGTTTGGAGAGAAATGTGTGCCTGGAATATCACAACCTACGACATATATCAAATCCAAAGCATCAAATCCAAAATTTATCCTACTTTATTTATTATTACCATGATTAATAAGAACACAACATAAAATCTGCCTTCTGAGCACATTTCAAGTATGTAATACAACATCGTTAACTATAGCCACTATATTATGTAGCAGACCACTGAGACGTGTTCACTTTTATTATTGCATGTAGTACCTTTTGGATAATGTGTCCTTATTTGTCTGGACTATAGTCCTTGGCAACAAACATTCTATTTTCTGCTTCTATAGGTTTGACCATCCTAGAAGCATTGCGTACAAATGCCATATACTCCATGTACTTCTGTTTCCGGTGTAACTTATGTAACATGGTGACTTCAGGGTCATCCATTTTGTCAGAGTGAAGACCTGTTTCCTCCGCTAGTGCTGAATAATATTCCGTCACCTCTCTCTGTGTGGTTGATGTAGCCACTCACCCACTGTAAATATTTGTTTGTTATCGAATTGGAGGCGTTTTTTTTATTTTAGATATTAATCATTTTCATTTTTGCAAATATTTCTTCCATTATATACATTTTCTTTTCGTTGTATTGATTGTTTCATTGGTCATGCAGAAGCTGTTAGTCTAATGTTATTCTGTTTGACATTTTCCTTTGTGCTTCTAGGGTCAAATCCAAGAATCAGTCACTACAATCAATGTCAAGAAACTTTCTCAAACATTTTAATTTGAGTTGTATAGGTTCAGTCCTAAATCTGGGTTAAGGACTTAATATTCAGAGTTAATATAAGATATGGGTATAATTTTATTTTTTCTTGTGAATATCATTTTACTGGCATCACATATAGGACCCCTGCTTCTTTTCCATCCTGTGTTCTTGGCACTCTTGTTAATGGGTGCTTAATGATAAACATGCAGGTTTATTTTGGGGATATGTATTCTGCATCATTCATCTAAATGCCTGTTTTTATTCATTTTCTGGCCTTTATTCCTATTCTCTGATCCAGGGACTACCAGAGGCATCCTTCTCAACCTCAAAGCTGTAGGAAAATGTCTGTGTTCCTGAGCCCAGTTATTCTGATAGTGGACTAATTGCGGACCAGCCTGCTGTTCTGTCTCCGTCTTATCTCAGGATCCAAACACTTGTCGTCCCTGGATTCACACACGTATTTTAATGCCTCTGGCTCTCCAGAAAATACTTCTTGTTTGAAACATTTTTCTATTTATAACTGACATTTAAAGGTGCATATCTTTCATAATAGTGCAAGACTCATACCCCTGAAGGCAAACAACCAACTAGATTGGTTCCTAAGTGATACATATACCCATGTAGTACCTTATTTGTTTTCTTGTGATGCTCTGTCCCAACAAGACTGTACTCTCCTTAATTTGTAAAATTTGTTTGTCTCTGTTTTATTGGTTAGAAACAAAATGAAGGTGAGATTATACTGATAGATTATACTGATGGTGGTGGGTCCTAAGATATGACTGAAGCACTTACATAAAGATCAAATCATGGACACAAACACATAGTAAGTACATAAATTATAGCAAGTAATTTCTGGGTTTAAAAAAAAAATAAGGCCAGGTGGTGGTGGCACACGCCTTTAATCCCAGCACTCGGGAGGCAGAGGCAGGCAGATCTCTGTTTCTCTGTGAGTTCGAGGCCAGCCTGGTCTACAAGAGCTAGTTCCAGGACAGGAACCAAAAGCTATGGAGAAATCCTGTCTCGAAAAAAAAAAAACAAGTCCAAATATCTATAAAAATGGGAAAGAGGATTGAGGATGAAGACAAAAGTATTCTTAATTGTGCATAATTTCTGTGTATGAACTCTTTGTTTTATATGTGCAAATACATTTCATAGTGTGGGCTTCGAGTTATGTACAAGGAAAGGGAGCATAGTCCTGAGCCCTGTGATACACCCCAATGATCTTAACACATGAAGAATTAAGCATAGCTTTTCTTTTAAAATCCTATTTCCTTTCTCGGAGATGACCCCATATGGGGTTATTCAAAGCTGAGAATTGAGGAGAATTCTGGGAGGGCTAGGATATCTTGGGGCTATGCAGGTGAATATACCTAGTGGTCCAGCCTGATCCGAGAAGCTGAGATGTCAGTGATGGAAAGAAGAGTTGACAGGACATTACAGGCGGTGGCTGAAGAGATGTAGCACGGATGTCCCAAAAGACACCTAGTTCTGGCTTAGAACAGGAAGAGCTGACCATTAATAGATCCTTTCTGAGTCATGGTTTTAGGTATTAATCTTGATGAGACCTCGGAACATCTTCAAGGAAAGAAGCTTGAGGGAGGAAACTGATTTGTTCAAGGTCATACAGTCAATTCATGGCAGTCATGAGAAGATTCCCCACAGTCCTAAGCCAGATTCCTCCCAGTGCTTTGCTGTGTCATTAATTAACCCTTTGTGTTCTCTGACAAGACACAGTTTCAGAGGGCATGGAACCACCTCACAAGATGCTCCCAAAAACAACATTGATGCTTAGATGGTAGCTCTGGAGACTAGAAAAAAGGCAAGGACACTCCAAGGGCACTAGCGAGAGGCAATGTACTAATTTCAGACTATCTGGATAATAACTTAAGCTTCTAATTTTCCCCAGTAGCCCACTTCTTTAGGAAAGAGGAAATACTTTGAGCTCATTTCATGTGGCTGGCGAGAGCTGACTATAAAGACCGGGCATGTTTATTCCTTCAAGATTCAGCTGGGTGACATGTACTATTCAAGTTGACACTACCATGATTCTCTTTATTATCTACAAACCTTACAAAGCTTGCGCAAGCAGTTTATCCTGTTTTAGAGACATTTCACTCATAGTAATAGCAACAGAAACAAGGAGACAGAGTGCCCCTGAGACAATGGTCCTAGAAAGCAGTTGTTAGTCCAATTCAGAGGAACTTGACATGTCTCAGGAGAAAATTTTGACTAGCTAATTGTAGATCTAATTTTACTTTCTAAAATGATATATTGCAACCTTTGCATTCCTGAACACAGTGAAGCCATGATCACGCTCAGGAGACCTGTAGAAGACTGAGCCTGCCTGGATATCGTCACGGATGGCAGAGGAGCTCACAAGGCCTCAGCCTTCCCTAAAGATCTATAAGCAATGAATGGTTGTGGGAACAAGAGTGTTTTCTCAAGTGGTGTAGCCACTGGTAAGTTGCTCATGCTTCAGGAAATAATTCCTCACTCATACCCTCATGAAACTCATCGGGCCACTGATTTCAAAAAACATAAGTAGAAGGCGGCAATTGGTAAAGGAAAGGGATGAACAGGAGTCAGTGGCAGGCAAAAGATGGTAATGAGGATGAATATGACCCCAAAACATGTATGAAATGTCATAGTTCATCATATACAAATCTATTATAATTAATATGTGCTGATAAAACGCCCAAAGTAACACTTTAAAAAGATGTGTTGAGGGGCTGGAGCAATGATTCAGTGGCTAAGAGTGCTTGCTGCTCTTGCCACATTAGGTGGTTCACAACCACCTGGAATCCCAGTTCCAAGGATCCAGCATCACCTTCTGGCCTCCCTGGCTAGGTACCTGCACTTATGTGGTGCACATAAACTCATATAATCAGAAACACATCCATACTAATAACATAAGTAAACAACTTTTTAAGTAAGAACAACCAAACAGATATGAAGAAAGTTGGGTGTGGTGGTGTGTGCCCACAATGCCAATATTCAAGAGGATTGCTGCGAGTTTGAGAGCAACCTGGGACTAAATAGCAAGAATCAGGCCAATCAAAACTACATAATGTGACACTGTCAAAATAGAGAAAGAAAGATGGAAAAAGAAGGAAAGAAAGACAGAGAAGAAAGGAAGGAAGGAAGGAAGGAAGGAATAAAAAAAGAAAGAAAGTTCTAACTATCAATACCTGAACATGGCCTTATTTGAATGCAAGGTCTCTATTGGCATGATTATATTAAGATGATATCAGACTGAATTAGGATGGCTTTTCCATTGATATGACTAGTGTGCATATAAAAAGAGAGAGATGTGGACACAGAAGTTTAGATAAAGTCATGTGACAGTACAGAGAGAGATTGGAGCCATCTGCCCATAAACTAAAGAATGGCAAAGACTTTGGAAATGATCCACCCCCTTGAGACTTCCCAAGGAAGATGGCTTTCTGACTTCCAGTGTGTACAGTCATGAATAAATCAGTATCTGTGGCTGTAAGGCAACTGGTCTATATCTTGTAGCAATATGTCATTATTCAGGTATAATTTGAGTTTGTTCCTACAGTTCCATATGCTGAAAGTTTGGTTCCCAAAGTGGACCTGTTGAGGCCATAGAGCCATTAAGAAGGGTACCCAGGGTAAAGGTTAGGATACTGTGGATGCGCTCCTCAGAAGAGATTCACACTCTTCTAGAGTGGATTGGATCTTGCAAGAGTGGGTGACTAACAAAGAATGGATTTTCATAAAGAGAAATGGCCTGAGATCTCTGCCAGTTTGGACTTCCTGTCTTTCCACGTAATCTCTTCCCAAATGTTCCTATTGCTGTGACTTCATTTGTCTGCCAGAGGCCTTCCAGAGCCCAGCGCAGGCCAGTTGCCAGGATGTCGATTCCTCAGAACTGTCAGCTAAACCTTGAACATTTGTTATAGTGATATGAAGCACACTAGTTCTAGGAGTTCTAGGAAGCGAGCATTTCAACTTGTCCTTACAAGACGTTACTAGATGGTGTGCTGCGTCTGTTCAGTTTCACACGAACTAGAGCTGCTTAGCCAAAGGAACCTCAACTGAGGAACTTCCTACATCAGGCTGGACTGTGGACATCTACTGGGACATTTCCTTAATTAATGATAGATCCAGAAGAGCCCAGCCCACTGTGGTAGTGCCACCTCTGGGAAGGGTCTTGGGCTGAGTGACATATGGGTGAGCCATAGGGAGCAAGTCAGTTAGAAGCACTTCTCCATAGCCTGTGCTTCAGTTCCTGCCTCCAGGCTCCTGCTTTGGCCTCCATTGATGAGGAACTATAACCCATAGGTCAAGTAAACACTTTCTCCCCCAGGTTGCTTTGGGTATGTTCTTTATGACAGCAGCAGAGAAGCAAAGGAAGACAGACAGAGTTTAAGACCTGGTCATTAGGTTGGGACAATCATCCCTCTATTCAAAGGAAACTGGAAAACCAGTGCTTCAGGCTCCCTGTCACCTAGGAGACAAAAGGAGAGCTTCACGTGGGCCTTTGGAGAGTTGACGCCTGTTTATCTGCTTAGCTTCTTATGGCCGCACCATTTTGCATCAGACCCTAAGAACCATTCATATTCCCATCATGCTTTTCACCATCTTCAAGGCACAGGTTACACTGTTCACACCTGGAGCACCTGGCTCATCCCAGGTCCACCCGGAGAGCGTTGTTTACACTTCCCGTCTCAGCTGGAGCATCACTACTTTTGTCAAGGCAAATTTCCCTGGCTCCCTCCTAGTTCACCGTGTCTTGTGTGTACACTGCCAGGTCATCATATCTTGTGGAACAGTTTTCACCTGCTTCACCCCTCAAATGATGGGAAATGTTCAATCCCTCCTGGGAACAATCCTGAGCTCTAGGCTGGCCTTTCTGCGAGAGGCCTGGGAAGAGATCAATGAGCTAAATTACATACAAGGTATTACCTGCATTGAGAGACCACAGGTTTTGTCTTCATGATGAACAGCAGTGATACTTTGGGCAGCAGAGTTTGTTGTTGTGGGGACAATTTGTAGGGTCACCGTTCACTTAAAAACAACTGTTTTGGGCAGGTGAGTTCTTTCTTGGGGAGACCATTATGTCAATTGTAGGATGCTTAGTAGAATCTTCTCCTTGACCCTCTAGAGGCAACTTGTATAGTTCTGGTTGTGACAACCAAAAAATGACTCCAGACACTGCTCAATGAGCTCCCCCTCTGGAGGAGGGGTGTCACAGAACACCTTGGTTGGGAGGAACCGACTTAAGAGGGTAAAAACAATGATCCTAAAGACAGCAGACTAAAGCAGGACTGAGGCGGTGAGCTATTGGTCACCTCATATCAAAATGCAAAATACATGCCCTCTTCAGTCAGACAGTGTGGGGTTGTGTAGAATGAAGACTTTGAGCTCAGCCAGCACTGAGTTCGTATTCTGACTCTGCTAGTTAATATCCATGGGATTCCGGGATTTGCTTTTAGTGGATGAGTCTCAGTTTCTCATGTGTGCTGTGAGGATGAGGCAAATGAGTAAGTACCCCAAGACCTGACTAAACCCTGGCACATAACTCGCTTCTCCTTTCCCACTGTGTTTGGGAGGAAGGGGGACACAAAAACTAAAGCCGAGGAAGTTTGAAAGCTGGGGACATTCTCCTAGCATGAATAAGCAATCGAACAGGAGAGCTCTGCTTTTCCTGGGCAGAGTGAGTAGAGAGGGTTATGGTGGTGCCTGACTGGGCAGGAAGGGACGCCAGGCATTAGATACAGAAGCAGAAGTCCTCTCGGGAGCCTTGGGAACTGACAGTGTGAGTCAGAGCTGGAATAAGCAACACCGGGATGCATTTCAGTATAATTTAAAAAGCACAAAGGTGTCAAGGTACAGCAAACACTGTTCTCACGATACACACGCAGAGCCCCCGACAGACGCAGTTGGAGGGTGTATGCATCTTGCAGTCCCCCAGATTCTTATTTTGTGGGACATGTGCTTGAGTGGGAGACTGCCATATGGTACAAGTTGGTAAAGGGGTTTGGAGGGCGCTGCTCTGGTGGGACCCACATGACACATGCACACACCAGCTAGAATTGCCGTATTAGGGAACCTATGAGCACTGGGCACAATAAAATGGTAATCAGTGGAAGATGACTGCATCAAACACAGACTCTCTGCTCTGCTTACCTAATTACTCTGCCCTTGAGATATTTTTGTTTGAAGCCACCAAGAGTGGTGTTGCCATAACAACCTGCTGTTGGATGTTGTTCGGTGTCTCCGAGTAGATTAAATCACCCACAGTCCTCATCAGTGATGCCCCAGTGGCATAATTTTTGAAAGCCGGGTCCATTTTCCTCTTGATCTTTCTGTCATGTCGAGATGAAGCTGGCTGGCCTCTGTGTAAGGTCTCAGTGTGTGTCGCTAGCCAGGAGGCTGCAGAGACTATATTTCAGAATAGCGCTGTGTTTTCCTGGAAGGAGTCAGAAGATTGGGACTGTCATATCACCAACTGAGAGATTTTAATAAGGTCCTTTCTTGATATTCCTGAGACTCAGTCTTCTCACCTGAAAAACAGGCTCGAGGTTGTTTCCTTTCTCCCTTCCAGCCTCCTCATGACGTAGGGGCTGCGTGAGACTGTTTATCGGGAACTCATGGACACTGGGGTACAGCAGTTTGGAGAAGGAGGACTTTGTGAGCCCCTGAAACATGGCCCTGGCCTGTGTCCTGTTCATGGGGGTTTATTAAGGTCGTCTGCACAGAGTCAGTTGCAATCGGTACAAGCCAGATCTTGGTTATGCTATAGGCAGAATTCTGATCTATAGAGTAGCATTTCTTACATAGAATTCCCAGCTTCGTATGATTATATTGTCCTGAGAGGAGTGCCTCTTCTAAGCTCTGGGTTTGTGAAATGAATGACTCCTTCTAGATTATCAGGCTAGACCCTGATATTGGAACTCAGGGCAGCGCCAGTGTCTCACAGAAGACATGGGCTTCTGCCTCACCTTGAGCATACCGTCTCCCTTTTCTATGTAGTAAAAACCTGGGTAAGGCACTTGATCTCTTAGCCAGCTCCCACTTCCATGCTTGAAGGTGACTCCCTAGTGCGTGTTCACACAAAGAGACCAGGAGCTCACCTTAGAAGCCAGGCACTCAGAGGCTGGGAAAGAACCTTTTGTATACAGATAAAGGGAATCCGAAGACTCCTTTCGTATGCATGCATCAGCTTTTCCTCCTTTTCAGTTTCTGATAACCTTGAAGAGATGCGTTATTTAATGGCTGCATTTTATATGACAACCAGGGGCCATATCTGTTTTATTCTATTCCATGGACCTCTCGTACTACCTGGATCGCGGCAGGCATCTGTGAACTGTTTACTACTCAAAAAAAAAAAAAAAAAAATTCTACTCACATAAACTAAATTCAGAATTCAAGTAAAATTTTCCAGTAACAGGAAAATGAATGAAATTTAAAAGACAAATGTGAGCGATGTCATCCTTAGCTTTCCCTACGGCCCCATTTGTCCTGTGTTGTCAAACTCCCCAGGCCTTTGGGCTGGTGATTACTGGTAAGGGAGCTTGGAGTCCAGGTATGCGGCCAGAGCCTTGTGCCTTTTACAACGTTCTCACTGCTTCTAGCATCCTTTAAAGGCAATCAACAGTAGCTGAAGCTGTCACTTCCTGTGCTGCCTTTTATGGCCACAGTGGTGGATGCTCCTCGCATAAGGAGGCTTTGCTGAGAGATGTGGCCTTAAGCAAGCTCTTACCTGCATTTTTCTTTCCTGTCTGAAATTCTTGGCAAGTCAGCTCCGTTCGAATGGAGAGCACACAGTTGCTTCTGGACATCCCAGCTCCAAACCCTCTGCTTCTTGATGAAACGAGAAGGAGGAAGCTGGATTGACTATTCTGTCACTCGATAGTATTGTTTTTGATACATTGTTTAAATTCCTTATGAACCACTTTGCTACTTAAAACATATTTGCGACCCCACTTTAGGAAGAAATTTCATAATTATTTCCAGCTCTTTGACATCAAATTTGTTAAACGAAATACAAACAAAAGTAAAGTGAGTGTATTGCTTCTCCACAGAAGCCACCACAGAAGTGTTATTTTTTTGTTTTTCCCTTTTCTGTCATGAATACTGGCAATATTTTAGATACGAGCACTGTAGTCAAGCAGTCAAGACTAGTAGTGAGCACAGCCCTACTTAATAGAAAAGAACATATGATATTAACAAGAAATAAGGCATGCGTGTGTTTGTGTGCATGTGTGTATGTGTATGTGTGTGCCCATGTGTGCATGTGTGTGTGTGTGTGTGTGGTGTGTGTGCGCTGCAGCATGACCTGATGTAGGAGTGATTTCTTCCTAATCTGTTGCTTTCATTGGTTAATTAATAAAGAAACTGCCTAGGCCCATTTGATAGGCAACCCTTAGGTGGGTGGAGTAAACAGAACAGAATACTGGGAGAAAGAAGAAAGAAGCCGAGTCAGTGAGGCACCATGATTCTCCCACCCGACACAGCCGCAGGTTAAGATCTTCCCTGGTAAGCCACCTAGTGGGCTACACAGATTATTAGAAATGGGTTAGATCAATATGTAAGAGCTAACCAATAAGAGGCTGGAACTAATGGGCCAGGCAGTGTTTAAAAGAATACAGTTTCCGTGTAATTATTTCGGGGCATAGCTAGCCATGCGGGCAGCCAGGTGCCGGGACACAGCCCCGCCGCTCTTATTACAACAATGACCTAGGTTATCCTCACTAAAACTAATCTTATTTCTGAGTCTTTGAATCTGTAAAATATAGTTATGTAATAATTCATTCTCCATGGATTTACTTATTCATCTTTAGCTTAAACATGCTTAAGAGCAACACACATACTAGACACCTATAGGTATCAGAAAATGCAATGGAAACAGCCTCTTGGCACAAATAAGTGCATAGGATAATAAGAGGAGGGATAATATTATAATCAGAATCTATATTAGAAGTTGTTCAATGTCACTACATCTGAAGTGACTAAAATACATGATTGGATTTAAAGATACAAGCTCTTTTCACCTGAATGCTCAAGAAATTCTCTTTAAAGGAGGATTTGACTTCGATGGTTAGGTGTCCTTGAACTTGGGAAACAAGAATAAAGGAAGCATTTCTTCCTGGCATTTTTTCCTAGATGAAAATGACTTAGGTATAGGGAATCATAGTTTGTTGAGAGATCAGATCAAATATTGCTGAGTGTTTGTGGACTGACAGGAAATTAAATACCAGTGGTACTTGAATGTCATGTCTTGGTTAGACTGGGGTAGGAAATTCCATTTTTATTTTGAAGAAAATTAGTAGCATTAATTTCCATAAGCATAGTTTGACTGCAGTGTGTGAAATGAGTTCGAAAAAGAAGAAGTAACACGGAAGGCCAGTGAAGGGACTGTGTATACATTTCCAAAGATCAAAGACGAATTATCTTCACCTTTGGGGTCATACAGTCTGTGTTAGGACTATGTAACTATGGCCCTATGAGGTAAAAGAAGATCTGGACTCAGTAAATAAATAGGTGAATGAGTGGATGTAGTTATGTTCAAATAAAACCCTAAGCCCTTCTGGAGATGTTCTGGGAGGATAAAAAGGCCTCTTTCCTTCCTTTTCTCAGGGTTCCGTGGCATTCTCTACTGAAAACTGATATTCTGGTTAATGACTTCATTTGAGGCACTAGTATTTCTGCTTCATAAATGAAGTGATCACATCTGTTCTGCAGGATAAGTCAGGAAGATTTAAACTAGCATGGTTAGGGATGGAGAGGAGGAACAGAGTGAGGAACATTATTGGTACTGGGGGGGGATTACAGTAATAAAGAGTGCTGAGGGTGGAGTATCTTTGAGAGAGGGAAATTATTGCAATTTGGACATGTTGAGTTTGATGCGAGAAGCAAATGAGATAATGTAGGAAATAGTGCTTCATGAACTGTGAAGTGTTTCAGAGATGAATGGGTTATTTTAAGAGGAAATGGCTAGTACCATTTTTGTGACTCATGGTGAGCCCATCAACACTGCAGCAAAAACAGTCAGAGCACATGAACTGTCGATTGTAGGAGAGCCCTATCATATGCCTAGGTCAGGCCCATGCTATTATATTATTCCCACTGCTGTGAGTTTCTCTGAAACAAAAGGCGGCTATTCCTATAGCTTGGTATGAATGAACTAAGTCTGATAGCAGCCTCGGCAGACCTGAAAGATGCAAAGCTCTGTCCACCCAGAGCCTTGACCAGCTCTGAACTGGGGAAGATAGAACGGAGGGCGTGTTTTCTCCTCATTATTCTGAACTGGGGAAGATAGAATGGAGGACAAGTGTTCTCCTAGCTAAATGATTCACGAGTAAGAAATCATTCAAAAAATACGGCAGAACACTTGAGAAGGGATGGGAAATTAATATAGAAATGACCTTTGGGTACCATAGCTGAAGTAGCTTTGGGCTACAAAAATGGCTTTTATTTCATAGAGACTTAGGAAGTTTTGGAAGCTGAGTGTGGCAGTAGGTGTTATGGAGTAGTCTTAGATCATTCAGGTATAGACTTCATCAATGATGAGCTTATTCCCAAATGGAAAATGAGCAGCTGGGGTCTACTTGAAGGAAGTTAGTCAGTGTGGTGTATGGTGTCCCTGAACCCTTCCTCTTTGTTTTCTCTGCTCCTGGTGACCTGGGGTGATCAGTTCAAGCCTCACAATGATGATTCCACCTTGCCTTAGGACTGGAAACAATGGAACCGAGTAACCAAGGTTGAATCCTCCAGAATCACACCTCTAAGTAGATTTTTCTTTAAGTGCTTTATCTTAGGTATTTTGTCTTAGCAGTGGGGAGTAAACGCACACATCTTGTCTACCTAGAAGGTAGTTTAAAGGTTATACTTTGACGTATTTAAAGCATGAGTTGCTAAAAAAAAAACAGCAGAGCAATGGGAGCCTAGAGGAGGGATCAGAGTTTGAAGTGTTATAATTTACTGTCTTTGGCAGGGAGAGAGCAGAGAATGTCCGATTTAGTCTGGAGTGAAATGTAAAAAATACAAATGATGGCAAAAATAGGGGAACAGCATCACAAAGACATTGAGAAGCCAGGGTGAGGCTTCTCTGCTTATAACAGCAGGGCAATCACCTCCTAATCGCAAAGATATGTGTTCCAAGAAGCCTGGCAGATACCTGAAGTGATGAATAGTATCAGACCCACCCAGTAGTCAGTGACCATCTCAGTTCTCAAGATAGACTCTCATAGAATCTCCGTGCTTGTGTCCAAATAACTTTTATTTTACTTAATAAAGACTCCCAAGCTCAATGGTGGTGTTGAAAAGAGTACACCAGGACACAAAAGATGGAAGAACAGAACAATTCTGGTTCTAGGTGGCAGCTTCACGGTGTATAGGCAGTCGTCCAAGGCTTAAGGAGCTTGTTTCTATGCACGGTGCCGTTTGAGTCCCACAGCCTGGCTGGAGACCATCACCATCACCACTTTCAGTGCCGGCTGTTTGTTTCACTGTGGCTTCTCTCCCATCCAACCTTACTGCGGCTCCCAAATTCTCGCTTGCACACTAACCTGTTTAGCTTCAATTCTTTGGCCAGCGCAGCCCCTCATCAAGTAAACCGTGGTCCTTAGAGTGATCAAACAAATGATCAAGCAAACCCTTTGATTCTCAGAGTGTTACAGGGACATCTTTCTCGGCTTCCCTTTGGTCCTCCAATCCATCCCCAGCAGCCTTTAAGACTAGTTATCTAAGAAGAGATCCCAACCAGCCTCTTTCTTTGTGTTTTTCTCCCAAAGAGGCAATCATGATTACATAGCGATCATAATGATTCTGTCCTTCCTGGAAGAAATGATGTCATTTAAAAAGACACCTGTGCCCTTCCCTTTGGCAATCAGATTATTGAGACAATGGGCCCCAAGAATTTTGAAATCCCCCAGGAGGCTCATGCTAAAAGAAGAGAAAGGCTGAAGCCTTGTGTCAGCCAAAGGTGGAATTTGTTTGCCAGGAAGAGTTCATGTAGTTCTGACAAGTTGTCAAAGCATCTTGAAGGACAGATTGGAGCCAAGACAATGGCTTGTGGGAACCTTACCTTGAGTGGGGCTGTCTTGTATTTAAACCTAAAGCTTATGACAGAACTCAGCATGGACCTGACCGTCTCGCTGGAGTTCTTTGTTCTCTTCCCACTGTGATCACACTGCTTGGATCTTTCTTTGCCTTTCAGTATTCTTGTCTGAGTGTGCACTGAGGAGAGGAGGCTGGACCTAGCCTGTCAGGGCTATGAAGGCCCAGGCTCTGACCGTAAGAAATCCAATAACTCTGATCTCCAAACAGTCCACTTTCCTTCATCTTACATGGCTATGATATCATTGTTATTAATACAAGGACCTTGGCATTGGACTGCCTGAGATGGCACGCCATTATCAACACTGAGATGTGAAAGTTACTAAAATCCTCCACAAGGACACCTTTCTTTCAGGGAGGATTGTGGGAAATAGGTGAGACAGCTGTTATAAATGCTTAAAATACTGTCTTGAACAATTAATGACCCAAGAGTTAGAAATTAGTATTTTTTCCTAAATCACAATGATCATGGCTTCTTTGTGTAACAATTGTGTCTCTATCCATCCCTGACCCATCTCTTTTGTGAAAACCATTCAGATTCCAAAGATCGACTTTATTCTCCATCGCCCCAAGCTCTCTTACAATCCTGTAGATACTGAACAAGTTTGCAATAGCTGCACTTAACCTTAGCATCTCCAGTGATTCACGCTTCTTCCCCATCATCAGGTGAGCTGCCGAGAGGCATAAACCATTTCTGATTCCTATTTAAGTCACCAGAACCTAAGAGAATCCTTGCTCTAGTGTCTAAGAAATGCTAATTTTGGAAACAAGCCTCCATTTTGCATTGTACAAACTAATTAATGACTTGACATTCTAACTGCTAAATCCGCTGATCTTCCTGCCTACACACCTTAACCCTTCCTCCCTCATCAGCCAGCATGATCACATCCAACACCTGTCTTGTCTCTCTGGACTTTGTGATTAAGTCCAGTCTCCTCACCACAGCTCCCAAATCCTTGCAGCATCCAGTTTCCAGCTGCATCTCAGTTCCAAGCCACTGCCTTCTTGTTCTCCATTGTCTAGCATACTATGCCTCACCTCACTTCAGTTTAACTTCCTTAGTTTAAGTAAAAAGTACTGTCACTCTGGACTATTATTTTTGGCTTTACCAGTCACTTTGGCTAAACAAACAAACACCAACCAACCAACCAAACAAACAAACAAATCTTTGTCCTCCGGTTACCCTCTGTCACATCCCATTTCTTTTCTTCCTGGTGTGGGTCAACCCCTTGTAATCACTTGCCTTTGATGCTTTTCTGATTGTCTCCATTGAGCGGAAAGCTCCACAAGGGCGGGGGCCATGTTGTTCGTTCACCACATGAGGGGCGATGCTCAGAAGTTGTGTGTTAAGTGAACGCATTCAAAACAGAACTTTTGAGAGCAAACCCATCCACATAAAAATCATGCGGGAATGAAAAACCACTAGATAATAGGATTTGATGCTTTGTTCCTATGAGAGAGTGGAGGCGGGCCACTGTCAGAGTATCACGGTGTGCCAGTCTCTCTTCCTCAACACAGGTAGCAAGTCCCATTAAAAGATGAGCTTAGGCATCGGAAACTTTCAGATGCTGTAGAACGTGTAAAAGCTATTGGGGGGCGGGCGGGACTGGAGAGATGGCTCAGAGGTTAAGAGCACTGACTGCTCTTTCAGAGGTCCTGAGTTCAATTCCCAGCAACCACATGTTGGCTCACAACCATCTATGAGATCTGGTGCCCTCTGCTGGCGGGCAGGCATACCTGCAGGCAGAACATTTATCTATGTTAAAATGGGCATAATAAAAGCTATCAGGAAAGTAAGGGAAGGTTAAAGAAGTGAATGACACACCTGGACAGAGTAAAGGATTAAAGAAGTAGTTAGGAAGTATGCATGTACACACACACACACAACTTCTTGAATAAAAGGTATAAAATTAATACCAAGCTTTATTATCTGCTATATATAATTTGACAATAAAAAGTATTTGCCAAGCACTCTGCAGTTTAGAAATATCTCTATGTACACAGTGTCTCTCACTTGATAAGATCATTGAATGACAGGACAGCTCAGTGGACAGTCTACACAACCCAGTGTCAAGAAACCTGGGTCTGCATCCTGTCCTGTTACCAGCAAGCTATGGCTTTTTGGAGAGTAACTTTCCTTCTAGGAATTTGACTGAGGGTATCGGGTGGTTCTTAAAGTCTATTCGGTTTACTTATCACAGTGACTTCTGCTTAACTGACGTCACACTTCTTTCCTTCTAGATTCAAGGTAAAAGGTTCTCCCTTTGGGACTTTCTCAAGCCTCCGTGCATCTGTTTGGCTCTTCCACTGATGTTCCCCAAATCACACTGTCTGAGTGATCCCTCTCTTAGGTACACAGGTAAAGAAAGAATGCTCTAGTTCACTGTGGAGAAAGAGCTTTTAATTGATCTCTTCTGATGCAAGGTCTCTCTCACTTCATCTTGAACTGTGATCCCTCCCACACCATGGCCAAGGGAAGCTAACAACTTTCCTGAGGTTTTCAGTGGCCAAATTTAGCAAGCATTTTTCAGTCTTCATCGGAGAAGGCTGGGGACTTTTCCATATTGATATACCCATTCCCACTTTTACATTTGTCTGCCATCTCCAAACTCTGTAAGCCAAGGAAGATGTGCATGGGGGTGTCTGGATAAAAGGGGTGGGGTGTCTGGGGGGAACAACCTTTCTGGTCCAGAGCATAGAGGAACATTACACATTTCTATTTCCCCTTCTATAGTCTTGGTACCTCCGTGAGAAACACATCAATTGGTACCTTCCGTTCTTTGTGCAAATCATCTGAAATTTTGTTGTTTTTACTTGGTCACAGCCAAAGAGATGGAGAGGCAGTGATGTCTCTGTGTGATTTTTAAGATGAAAGCTGTCGTGGTCAGACCTTGAAAAAAAAATGTCTCCCTCCTAGCCACAGCTTTCCAGTGTGAAAATGGTCCCCTTGCGTGCCGATCTGGGTATTTCAGCCATGATTACGAGGTGTGAAATACTTTCACGAGCCTGAAGAATCGAGTCCGCGGCACTGAGTGTGGAAGAGTTTCAGAAGCACCAGCAGGGATGAGTATTCCTCCACTGGTTTCCTCAACCTGTCAGTATTCAGGCAAACTACATTTCTTTCTGCCTGCTGGATCTTCTCTCTCTGCCTTTTCTTTTTCTTTCTTTCTTTCTTCTTTTTTTTTTTGTTGAACAATAAAGACTTAGAATTATATAAGGTCTAAGCCCAGCTGCAACAAGAGTTGGTGTCTATGGTTCCTCTACCCCCTGCTTTGGTTTTCAGCTGCTGCTTTGGGCTTTTCCAGGATGTAAGCCCCTTCAGGCGAGAATGTCAGTGCTAGGCTGCATTTTGTTCTTAGTGACATAGTTAGAAATGTCTCAAAATCAAGCTGATTACAGACATACTGGATTTATCTTCCTTTGGGCTTTTGCTATGCTGCAGGGCATCCACACACATCCCTCTGTGCCTACCAATCAGGCAGGCTTCTTCCACAAATCAGTGCCCAGAGACCATGATCTTATTACCAACTCCACCTTAGACTGCATAGAATGTATTTCTAATCCAAAAGGGAAAAAGCGTATTGAGAGTCAGCCTCAAGACAAACCGAAGAATTCTTGCTGGTTCCTTTCTTTCTGGGAAGTAACTTCCTTAGACATTGCTTTTACAAACCAATGGAAAAGCCCCCTATTTTTCATCACCACGGACTTTATATTCCCCTTTCTACAAATCCAGAACTTCACACATTAGCAGAGACGCTAAGCAAAAAGCAAAACCTCATTCTCTAGATGCCTACTTTGCAAAGGGCTTCTCTCTGCTTGGTCCCTCTGCATCCGCGATGCGTCAGTTCTTTCTTCCCCTCCCTTTCTAGGAGCTGGAGAGGCAGAGCGCCAGAGTGGAGCTGAGCCTGCAGATCTGCCATCTGATTGGCTGCCTGGCCCGTGGCTGGCTTATAAAAGAGACCCCTACAGGCTTGGGAGCTAGAGGCTCACAGAATTCTGATCGCATCTTTGTCTAGCAGAAGCAAGTCTGCTCGAGACAGAAACGAGCTCTCCTCCTGCCTTTCTCTCCTCGCTGCGAATCACACAGTTAAACACCATGTGCAAAGGACTTGCAGGTCTGCCGGCTTCCTGCCTGAGGAGGTAAGCTTGGTTTCTGTCACTGGCCAGACTAAAGTTTTGCATAGACTTTCTCAATGACTTGCATGCTTTGCTTATGAAGTTCTTTGGGGTTAGCGGCGGAAAGACAATGGTTGTTTCTCTCTAGGAGTAGCCAGACACTCTGATTTAGGGAACAGGCTCTTCAAATGCTACTTCCTGTGTTTTTTTTTTTTTTTTTTTTTGGCATGACTTTAGTTTGGAGTCGGGACCTGACTTTTAAGCTTGGTTCCTTAGTCAAATTGTTTGGCTTACAGAGTGATAGGAGGTCGGGGATGGATCTGTACTCGTTTCGGGGATTATTGCCCCTTGTTTGAGCATTGCTGAGCACCCAGAATCACTGCTGATAACACACTAGTCCTGTGTGGGGGAAGAAAGCCCCAGAAGGAAGTTTGGAAACATTGTCAGAATGCTCTGTGTCGTGTTCTGCGGCTGCACCATTCTGCCTCCACATAAACAAATGTGGGAACAAGAGATGCTTTTCCAAACCAGCTCTCTCCTATCTTCCTACCCCATCTCTAGTTGTTGACCTGAGACGTGGCTGGGAAAGAAATACTGAATGTAACTCATCAGCTTAAAGTTTTAGAGGCATCCATGTGTCTTTTTTTTTTTTTAAGGGTGTGAATAAGTTATTTCGTAGAGCATTTATTGAGTAGCTGGGTTACAAGAAAACACGAGGCTAGTGTGTATTGCATGATTCCCTCTTGAAATTAAAGGTCAAAAGGGGATCTCTCTGTGTCTACCAACTCCCTCTAACCCCCAAAGCATAACTTTTGTGTGTTAGTGATCCTGCCTTCCCACACAGTCTACCATCCAGGAGTATAAACACATTCACCTTCACCCTTAAATCCTGGAATTAACAGAAGCAAGCTTTTCCAAGCTCCTGTCAAATGATGTAAAACCAGCCATGCAGAACTTAAGAGTGGCGGGACTCAGGTTTGCCCCCAGCAAATAGTTTTTGGGACAAATGAAAGCATGTCAAGGGCTAAGCAGCTCTCATCTTCAGTGCAAGGGCTTCCAGAGGGTCTTATCTGCTCAAGGTCACATGATTGGTGGGGGCAGAACAAGGATCCCATCCAGACTACCTGTCTCTTGTGACTTCCAAAGTCACTTTGATTTTTATTTTTATGCTTCTGTTGTGATACAAGGTCCTTGCACGTGCACTTTCGGCTCTTTGGAAATACACTTACGTTAGTGTTAGCAGTAGCGGCTGGGACTCAGACGGAGGCAGCACACAGAGATAGGAGGTCATTCTCTTCGGGCCAGATGACAATGCATCTAGAGCATCACTGTAGAGCTGTCCCAGCTCTGGTGATTTTATCTTGCTGCCACTGGGGAGGACTTTGTCACCAGTCAGCACCTGGGAAAAAAGAGAAAGGCAGAAAGCTTTGAGAGGGATGGAAAAATACTGCTTAAAGGGCAGCCCAAGAAAAGCACCGAGACTCAGACACTGAGAAAGATTGGCAGAGAAGCTCCCAGCACCCTCCTAAAATGCCACCGTGTGCCACCCTTCTTTTTCAGCCCCTCCAGGCAAGAGCATCTCATTCTTTGTTGCTTAGGAAACACCATTTTCCTTCAACCATTTCTTGGCTGTTATAATAAAAGAGATAACAGCAATAAAAAAAAAAAGCTAATAAGAAAGAACGGCGGAATTGAGCTGGAAGTTCAAGTAGTCAGAAACTCTGCTATCCCCTAGTTGCCTATTAAATGGTGGCAGTGAACTGGAAAGCGCTCTAATTAAAGAATTACTCACCTCAGTGATGACTCTGTCTTGCTTCTCTTATCCCAAAGTCTCATTCGCCCTTTCTAGTGTACATCTCCTGTAATGCATTTTTTTAAAAAAGCTCTTGCTGGAGATTGCCTAGAAACAAACCTAATGGGGCTCAGCTCTCAGCCTGAGCATTTGTGTCTTTTCTGTTCCTCTTTACAGGGACGCACACATAAGCTTATGCTCTGTGTATACACACACGTACACACGCGCGCGCGCGCGCGCGCACACACACACACACACACGCTTAGGAACTGCTGGCTACTGCACTCAAGGCTGGCTGACCTCAACTCTAGTTTATTGAAATGCTTCTGTAGCTTTCTCTAGGAGATAACACCCACTTCCCAGCAAGTGTTCCATAAGGAGAGGCCATCATGTTTTGCGGGTTTTGCGTGCATTTCAAAAGAGCCCCCATTTATTAGCATGGTTTCACCAAAGATATCAAAGGTCATAGGCAGACACAAGGAATCTTTTCCTGGGTGGTATGGACTCTTAATGCCCACCAGTCTCTCTTTTAAAGAAATCTGCTTTTCATGTCAGTTCTTGTCTTCCTTGCAGTGCAAAGGATATGAAACATCGGCTGGGGTTCCTGCTGCAGAAGTCTGAGTCCTGTGAGCACAGCTCTTCACACAGCAAGAAGGACAAAGCAGTCACTTACCAGAGGTGAAAGAAATGGCCTTGCAGAAGAGTGATTATGTATTAACTAACTGATGAGAGAGAGGCTGTATGAGAAGAGAGGGTGGGAAGGCAGGCCCTTAGCTGAGCCAGATTTGGATCAAGATGGCCTCCATTTCCAAGGTGAGGGCACACAACTGTAATCTCAGCACTTGGAATCGTAGGAGGGTCATGAGTTCAAGACCGACCTGAGATTTATAACACACACACAAGAGAGAGACAGAGACAGAGACAGAGACAGAGACAGAGACAGAGAGACTTTATTTTCATGGCAATCATAATTAGATTTTAGATCTCTACATATGAAAAAAGACAATGGATCACAACTCATCTTAGATTTTTTTTCTCCTCAGTTCTATGCTATGTATTTAAATCATTCTTTTTTTCTGTAATGTCTCCAGGGTGAGCCACGAAGAAGTCAAAAAATGGGCTGAATCATTGGAAAACCTGATTACCCATGAATGTAAGTAACCATGCCTCTCTCTTTCAGAATTAGTTCCTTGGAAGATGATTCAATCTTGGGTAGAAATTGCTAGATAAAACTGGGGTCTTTTAGATATCAAACATAAATTTGGGCTAGCTGACTGTCAAAGAGGGAAGGAAGCAGGTGTTTCTTCAACTCACACCTGGGTTCCTAATTACCTTGGCTTTTTTTTGAAGTGTTCTATCGAGCAAGTCAACCCATGTGTTGACTGTGGCTCTTTGTCATCTGTCACAGGTGGACTGGCAGCTTTCAAAGCTTTCCTGAAATCAGAATACAGTGAAGAGAATATTGACTTCTGGATCAGCTGTGAGGAGTACAAGAAAATCAAGTCACCTTCGAAACTAAGCCCCAGGGCCAAGAAGATCTACAATGAGTTCATCTCAGTGCAAGCAACAAAAGAGGTAAGTTTCCATGGCAGAGAACTTTCTAGATCTAGGAATCCTAGAAGGTTCCTAGGAGTGGCATTCAGTGTCAGGGATCTTTAGATCTACTAGTTAAAGGAAACAATGGGGGAAGCTTTTAAAATCTTATCAATCTTTCAAGTAAATCTATTAGGAAAAAGGTTAACTTTGTCCATATGACTTCAATGGCTCTCCTTAATAAATACAATGATAAATCCCTCAATACAAAAGAGAGTATAGGAAAATAAAGCACTCTCCCCACTTAGGAGCAGAGTGAACATTTTATACTCTCACATATGACAGGGCAGAACCACACGTCGTGGGCTTCGTTTCTGGAAGGAATGTAAAGGGAGGTTCCCGGCTGTTTCTTATTGAGTAGAACACTGCAGCCTCCTCCCTTCAACAGGGTTCTAGATCTAATACAACCTTGATCTTTGCATTTTAGGTGAACTTAGATTCTTGCACCAGGGAGGAGACGAGCCGGAACGTGTTAGAGCCCACGATAACCTGTTTTGACGAAGCTCAGAAGAAGATTTTCAACCTGATGGAAAAGGATTCATACCGTCGCTTCCTCAAGTCTCGATTCTATCTCGACTTGGCCAGTCCTTCCAACTGCGGGGCAGAGAAGCAGAAAACACCCAAGAGTGCTTCAGACTGTGCCTCCCTGCTGCCTCAGTGTGCCTAATCCTCACCAGAGGCAGAAAGTAGAAATGCCAAGACTATGCTCTGGAGAATCTGAGGCCAAATACTGAGCCGTATTAAGCACCAATGCTTTCTCCACGTTGTAGCCTAGTGTCCGTGCTGCCTGCTGTGTGTGAGTCACGTCCATGTAAACTAGACTTAGTTGTGGGTGTTGGGGTTTTCCTTGGGGTATGACCCAACTCATTTCAAATTTCCCCAAGTTTCCTTAAGGGTATCATGTGAGCAAGTCTCCAAATAATGTCCCCGTAGGCCTGGATTTTCAGATTGCTGGCAGTGCTCCCCTTCCAGCAGTTTGACCTCAAGTCAATTGGTTGGTCCACTTCCTTGACAACACACGCACATGCAACATCAGCCAGCAGCAGTTCCTACAGATTCCCGATGTTTAGGTGAGATCGGTGTGTGTGCATATGTATATATTAAAAATATCTAATATATGTATATGAATTTTGTATATATTGTATCTATGTATTCAGATATGTCTGTGAATGTACATTCACATGTGCACACACATTTCTACAAGATTAAATGGGAAAGACCCTAGGTGCTCAAATTGGAGTATGCACGCATGCTTACACGCATGTTCTGATCTCTGGTCCTTCATATTGTGTTTGAACAGGGCAAACTAAATTAACTGCCATGCAGGCTAAGAAAGGAACACTAACTTGTGGAAAGCAAGCTCTGTAGAACCATCAGGTCTTGATGCTAAGCACTGACGACACACGGAGCACTAAGCTAAGGGGCGAACACTCTGAAAACTCTGCTGGCTGACACAGAACTGCCTTGCACCAGGGGTCACGACTGGCACTTTTAGGTCCCTATGCTGATGGCTTCTCTCCTTTGCCTGGGTGCTCAGAGCATGCCGATTTAGCTGCTGGATTGGTCTAGAGTTGGGAGATGGGATATTTGAGCCTAGTGAAGGAAAGTAGCCCAGGCCTTGCCGACTAGCCCGCTCACAGGCCACTGGCTATGTGAGGGCAGAGGACCTAAAGATTGTCCCGCTTCTTTCCTCTCTTGATAAGGTGCTCTTCTGTTCCCACCCCCAAGAGCTTCAGCCGTCAGATGAGTCTCTTAGTTCACTGTGGTGGGTGGTTCACTTTCAGAACCGTGGCCTGGCTCGAAGCTTCAAGCCTATATTTGTAAAGCCTCGCCACGGGGAAGGCCTTGTTTTATAAAAAGGATGTAAGTTCTCACACACTGAAAAGCACTCCTTGCTTTTCTGCTTTGCGGTAAGAGAGTTCATCCACCTTATCCCAAACATCAAGGGTAGCAGAGACTAATGAAAAGAGAGAGGAAAGAAAAAGAAAGAGGGCAGGATATCAGTTGGTAGAACTACGGTTTGGAATACTTGAAAATTTCTCATTTGTATTATTTATGATGTTGTTTTGTACAATGTTTACATTACTGTATTGTTTTATAAGTGGAAGTACGGGTTATTACCCGAATTACTAATGAATGCCCAGGAAATAATTTTCTTCTCATTCTTCTAAAACTACTGTCTTCGAGAGCACACGCATACTCATGTGCACACTGCACCCATTGCTCTGGTCTCAGTCACATGCACAGGCACCTTTGTGGCTAGTAAGCCAATGTACTGGGCTGCAAAATGAAGACAGTGTGTATCCAAGTCTCATTGTATTGAAGAAGCTGGTTTTCTGTTTCCTGTTGGCTCTTTGACAATCTTGTTTGTCCCAAGAGCTCCCCATTAATGTTCCCCGTCCCCTTTTTGTTATACACAGTTCCACGATCATGTTTGTACAACTTCTTGGTCTTGCCCTAATGTTATCATAACTTTGAGATTGTACCTGTACTCACAGACTGCCGTCTCACAAATAGGTCTGGAAAGTCATTCTGAATGAGAAGTAAATTATTTTCTGTACTACATTTTGAGTGTGTTTTCAGTTGTATTTCCATCGCTCTTTGATACGGTGAGCCTGCCTGCTTCTGGTCCATGCAGAGACCACTTCTTCCATATGCATGCCTGTTTCTATCATGTGTTTATAGGCCTCGACACTGATGCTTCCAATGAAACACACATAATAAGAGTAAATAAATGCTTCCTACAAAACAATCTGCTTGGAAACACATTAATGACCCAGAGAGAGGCATGCTGTGAGAAAGATCAGGGCATAAGATGCCCTTTGAAAGTGACTCACACTGAGTCTTTTATCCCTTCCCTGCCAACCCCGGGAAGGAAAGCAGAAACTGCATTGTTTATGCTCTGGTTCCCTTCGCTGCTCTTCCTGCTTCTGCTCCCAGACCCAGGGAGCTCTAGGTTCTGAGACTGCTGGGCCGACACAGTGGTCATTTGCAAGTCTTCAGTGGGCTTTAAAAACAAACAATAGCAACAGGGTCTCACTCTGCTTGGGCTGGATTGAAACTCAACCATGAAGCCTAGTTTGGAGTCAAATTCATTGCCTTCCCCCCCCCCCCCACCTCACCCTCCCAAGCGTGAGCAAGACGGGCACAGCTCTCCTTGCCCAGATTCAGTATGGCTTTAACGGATCGGGTTCACCTCCTGAGCCACTGCCTGAGAGAGAGGAGGTGATCATGGGGAAACCGGGAAGGCTGAAGTACGGAGAGGTGTCTGGGAGGCAGCTCTCAGCCACAGCTCCTCGATATCCTCTTCGCCCTTTGCTAATTTCTGAGGAAGAGGTCACAGAGTGCTGGTGTAGGCAATCAGTGCTTTGTCACATCATGAGACCCCCCCCTCCTGGCACTTCCCCTTCCTGCTCACAGGGCATAGACGACTGTAGACATTTTGAGTAATGCTCCTTTTAAAGTTCTGGCAGAAACCCTGGATCCTATACTTAGAAAAGAACACAAAGGAACCCAAATTTCTCATAAATATTTATACAAAATGTTTGCGACCCACCCATAGAAACAGAGATTGAGATCTCCCTGTTCTTCTCATGTACTCTTGCTTCTCACAACAGCCCTGAAGTGGAGATGTCAATAATGAGAACCGACTCTAAAATCTTTTACAGATGAGGTAACGAACTCAAAGAAAAAGCAGCTCACCACCATGCGGGCAACAGAACTGGGGTGTGCAGTCAGGCATTATAGCCCATGAAGAACTGGCCAGAAACTCACAGCAGCCTCCACATAGCCACATACAAATGGATTAGAAGCTCCAAAGGTGTCACTTGTAGGCATATTGATTAAGAAAGGAGTCAAAATATATTTCTATTGTTCCCTTCTTCCTGGCAGCTTCCTAGGCTATGTGTTCCAGAAGGTGCAGGCACAAGATGAAGGAGTGTTGGTGGTTAGAAGGTATGCAGATTCTTGGCTATTCCATAACATTACTATGCTGCTACTCAGATCGAGACAGAGATCTGCCTCTTAAACCCTGCATGATGCTATGGCTATTCATTTGTGTCTGTGGTGGTGGCGGCAGTGATGGCGGTGGTGGGTGTTCCAAAGTGTGGATTTAGATTCCTCTTTTATCACTACAGCTGTCTGAAAACAGAAGCTAGATTTTGCTGGTGTAATCTCCCATATGGGCCTTGCCCTTGTTCCCCAAAACACCTGTTGCCAGTTTGAGAAATTTAAATTTTTAAAAAGATGACAAAAAGATAAGAGAAAGGATGAAGAAAAAAGAAAAGACATGGGAAATAAAGAACCAACTATGTTTTAATCCATGCTAAACACGTGGGACAAAGAAATCATTCCAGCAAAGAAAGTTTGAGTCAGGTCAAATAATGGATGCAACCAGGCAGCTGCAAAAGCTGGTGGTGCAGCCACCAAACAACCTGGTCATCCCACTGGAGGACGAATTCAAACCAAGAATCTGCGCTAGGTCCTTAAGCCCAAGATGATCCATTTTTTAAAAGACTGTTGTTTTAGCCAATATTGTTTTTCTTCTTTTATGCCTATGTGGTACCAGGAAATGACACGAGAGAGGAAAATGCTGGGATCTCTCCTTTCTGTTAGAAAAGGAGACAACTGGGTAAGATGGCTTAGTGCTCATTTACCTTTAGAACCCAATTGTCTTAGATTGCATATGCAAGGGCTAAGGAAGCCAATAGGAAAGGCTGTTCTGCGACTACTACTGATGAATAATGCTCAGAGAGAGGAAAAATTTCCCAAAGAAAGCCCACAAGTCAATGGTCACGCCTTACATGCCTGCCAGGAGTTCTGAGGGCCAAGCAGGTGCTGGATACTTATGTTGTCTTGTTTGACCCTGAATGATCTTAGTGTCTTTCACTGAAGAGGGGAAAATTCAGGTATCAGGAAGTTCTGAGACGCACCCAGTAGCATATATATACTCAGAGAAGGGGTAGAGGTTGAGAGGAGTCCAGCTTTCTGACTCGGGAGTTCACAAGTTCATTACTCTAGCTGAGAAAGAAGAAAAGGAAGAGGAAAAGAGAGGGGAAAGGAAGTCATAGGAAGTGCAGGAAAAGTCCCAGGAAGAAGTGGAAAAGAAAGAAAAGGTTAAAGGGTAAGGCAAATAGAGCAAAGAAGGACAAGGAGAAGAAAGGAAGTGGAGAGAGGGACAGGAAAGCGAGGGGGGATCAAAGGCGGCTGCTATGAAACAGGACAAAATGCTAACCACCCATCCACTCCATGGCACAGGCTGGCTGGAGTGCTGAGCACCCACTGGGGTTTGCCCTTGCATTGTCCGAGTTAGGGCAAGTGTCAGTTCTCTGGCCAGAAATGCATTTTGAAAGCAAGCATTAGATACTAAAGACAGTTCTGAGAGTCACTTTTCTGGTTCCTCTCTGTTCTCTAAACTTGCCAAACTCAGTACCATTTATAGAGCAAAATTTAAAAAGGATAAAAGGTACCCTAAATTCTCAGACTCTATAGGGGTGAGGTGGGGGGACAGTTACACAACAAAGTCATTCAGCCAGTAGGGATTGTATGCAGCCAGGACCATAGCTGGAAAGAGGCAGGAGCCCATGGTCCTCCTCACGTTCCTGCCTTCCCTCTGGAGGAAGCCAGTAGGTCAAAGGGCCCTCCCTGTCCCCACTCCAGGAGTTCAGTTAAGGCAACAGTATGTGCAAAACAGTGAACTAGACCGTGGGAACCAGAGAGCGACAGTCTCCCAAGATTCTGCAAGACTGACTTTGGACTCATTGCTGCTGAAGTTAAAGGAGGCTGTCCGCTCCCCTCCCCCATCCCCTCTTCATGGGGTATTTGTAAGATTTCCAGATTATCCACCAACTTCTTTCTTTCAGGACAGCATATCCCCAAAAGATTTTCTTGATGATAATGAACTGTGGGAAAGTGACTGGCATCTCACTGAAGACAAATCATGCATTCTGTCTCCCGCCACTCACCGTTTCTAACACTTGCTTTTCTCCTCTTCTCCCCGCTAGAGGACTTCGTCTTTTTGAAAATTTTGTCTTCTAATGTTTTTTGCCTTGTTGGCCTTGAAGAAGAAAACTGTCAGGCCTGCTGGCAAATTTCAGCTCAAATGTTTCTCTCCCTCCTCTATATCCTACCTTAGCAATGGCCCCGAGCTTACAAGGAGTCACCCCATCTGGAAACTCCAGACACTCAGCAGACATCTGGCTGTGTAGTACTTCTCTGGGTGGAGCTTCTCAGAGTTTCCCCACCTGCAGGCATGTCGCCTCAACCAGGATCTGAGAGGGCATAGCCTGGGCTGTTGACTTAAACCGTCTACGGGCCTCTCTGTCTTCCAATGGGTTACTTCATTTCAAGTAACAGTCGTGGTGTTCATAGGTGTGCATCTACCTTTTCCTGAAAAATTACAGTGCTTCAAACCCTCCTGGCTGCTGTTCCAGATTCTATAATATTGAAGTTTCTCCAGCTTTCCAGTCTACTCTTCTACATCTCTCTCTTGGGTCCTGCTGTGAAGATGGGCGATTTCTGAAGTGGTACTCGGCCACTTGTTCCTGTGATGTTTCTGGTCAGTACATCTCTTTCACTTAGTTGGTGCCTACATTCGTTAGAAATTCAGCTGAAGACCTTTCCCCACTGAGAAACTTCTCCCACTTTCTGGCGTGACTTAATTCTCCCCTAGGGATTTCCTTTACTGCTCAGTGTGCTTTTATCCCCCAGAACAATTGTTCAGCAATCACTAATTTTTGCCTTCCAAATTTGACTGCCAAGTTCTCAAGGCCATGGACCATGCTCCATTGATTTAATAAGGCCTGCACCAAGCCCTGAGCCTTGCACATAGCAGATGACTGCTGGTGGATGACTCACATTTATTTACAGACTTCTGGATGCAAGAAGGAAGTGGTCCATCTGGCTCCCCCAACTTCCCGGAGAACTTACTGCATCCTGAGTATTGTTGGGATGTAATCGTCTCAAAGTCTACTATGTTCCCGTCATTTGTTGTAAAACACAAGGATGTTTTCCCCAGCCTTGTGGAGGAGGGGTAGGAATGACATAGGGAAGGTATTGTTGGAGCCACTCACAGAAAGAAAGATCTTGTGAAAAGTCACAAGTGTGCTCGTAGTGTGTTCATGTGTCTATTTTACATAGGTAATTCAAGTTAGTTCTATTTCATAGATGGAATACCTCCGGATTGGGTTCCTCTGTGTGCACTATCCCTCCAGCAGCATCTGCAACAAATTCACTAGCATTCATCACTTATTCTGTATTAGTACCACTTCATCTGCTCTAACTCTTTTAACACATATAACCGCCATGATAACGAAACTATAACCAAAAAAGAGAGAGAGAGACTGTAAAACTCCATGACCCTCCTTTCATAGATGAAAAACAGATACACAGATAAGCAAATAATTACTCAAGTCCACATATCTCATGTGCAAAAATATCAAGGCTTGACCACAAGACAATATGGTCCCACAGCACAAGTATATCTCATAAAAGCCTGGAGTTATATAAAATATATTACAAAGATATATATTTTTTTCATTGTCTACTTTTCCCTCAAGATTTTTTTCCTCTGAAAGTTTCTTTTGCTCTCTTGTATTATAGTTACATGCCCACTTTTGTGCCTGTCTTTTATTTCTTAAAGGATTCTGAACCTCCTGCCCTAGACCGTCAACTAACACTCAAGTTTCAATCACATCCCCCTTCATAATATAAGTGAGAAATCCATACAATTCTGATGATATTTAAGACATTAAAAGATGAACTAAATCCAGATCACAGCTGCACAGGCATTTTCATAATAGCCAGCTACTTAGCTGCACCTGTAATTCCTATCTTCCCATAAGAATCTGGACCCAGTCCATGGAATAATTACCAATGGCAGGTGGGACAGTCTCCGCACCTGCCTCCAATTCTGTTGCCTGACATATGGGTCTTAGCTCAGTGATAATCGAGAAAATAACGTGGATACTCTGTGACTTCGACAATAAAGTGAGTGCTGAAGACAGGTTTGCACGCTGATTATTTTTGAGAATAAAATAGTATGAGAAATTTGAAGCACGAGGGCAATTTTAAGTATAAATAGAAAGGTCCATGTAAAATAAAGAGAAATAAAGGAATTACTGAAAAGAAATCTTCATCTATACTTCTTATCAATTAATAATAGTTTCCATTTGTTGGGGGTGTCATGAAGCCTGGAATTATAGTGTATATAAGTTACCATCCAATTCTTTCAGTATTTCCACTTCATGAATCTATCGAGACTTGAGTGAGATTGAGCTCTTTGCTCAAAATCTCACATCCAGTGATCAGACTTGGGATTAACATGAGTTCAGTTTGAGATTCTAGCTCTTTGGCTCATAGAAGCTCTAATTACCCCCTCCCTTGAATTACACTGTCTTCAGTAACTCCCTCATATAGCTCTTTCACCATGGGTGTAATATCACCAGAGGCAATTTCATGTGATGTTAAACTTACCTAGCCTTAGATAAAACTGATTATGGGCTAGAGAAAATGCTCACCTAAAGCAAAAGTTGGAGAAATTTATTGAAAATGATAGATTCAGAGCCCCCCTCCAACCCCAGAGGTTTGGTGTTTTAGGGAGTGTCTTACTTGATTTCTATTGCTGTAATAAAGACCAGGACGAAAAGCAGTTTATAGTCCATCATGGGAGGAAGGGAGGGCAGGAGCTCAAAGAAGGAACCTTGGGGCAGGAACTGAAGCAGAGACTGCGGAGGAATGCTGTTTACTGGCTTGTTCCTCCTGGCTTACCCACTTTGCTTTTATTATATACCCTAGGACCACCGTGGTCTGAGCCTTTCTAAGTCAATCTTCAGTCAAGAAAATGTCCAATAGACTTGCCTATAGGTCAACTTGATGAAGGATTTTTCTCAATTGAAGTTTCATCTTCCCAGGTGATCCCAGATTGTTCCAAATTGACAAAACCAACTAACCAGCACCAGGAGTATTTAAAAAAAAAAGAGGGGAGGGAGGTGCAGGGAAAGAAGGGAAGTGCAGGGAAAGGAATGGAAAAGGAAAGAGAAGTGAGGGGAAGTGGGACAGGGAGGGAAGGAAACAGATTTATGTCAGCAGTAAGTTAGCCACATCGGAGCTAGGGAAGTTAGCTCTGATGCAAGGAGTTGAACCTGTGTACACACTCATACAAGTAAGCTGCCATCACTCTCTGTGTCTTCTCATCGCCAAAATGAACTTAGGACCAGCCCTATCTGTGAGCCACTGCCAGGAGCTCTGCAGGGAATACAATCTGCATGTAAGGGATTTGAAGGCTGATGGGAAAGGACCCTTGGCCTACTTACTTACCCTGATAGAGACCAGGAAGCATAATATTTTGGAAGTCACAAGGCACGTTGGCTGAGTCTACACTCACAAAAGCCTGTGAAGTGGGTGTTATTTATTGTTCTGGTCTCCATTTAACAGGTGAGAAGAGGAAAATTCCCATAGCTAATAAGTGGTTGAGTGCTCAGCCATTTAGCTCTATGTTCTTTCCATAACACCATAAAGCTTTCTAAATTATAATTATCACTTCCTCAGCACAAACAACAAGATAAAGGGAAATTTGTTAGGGACACAATGTGACGGTGGATTGAGAGGATATGATTGTTGAGGGAGCTCATGGGCCTTTAGAAGTCATAGGTCCAAAATTTCAGGCTTACCTCAGGCATCTTTGAGACACATGTTTAAAAATAACAAGTGTAGGGCTGGAGAGATGGCTCAGTGGTTAGGAGCATTGCCTGCTCTTCCAGAGGTCCTGGGTTCAATTCCCGGCGACCACATGGTGGCTCACAACCATCTGTGTAAAGAGGTCTGGCGCCCTTTTCTGGCCTTCAGGCATACACGCAGACAGAATATTGTATACATAATAAATACAAAATAAATATTTTTTTAAAAAAAGAAAATAACAAGTGTAGAGTGGAATCAAGCTACCCTGAGTGCTTATTCCTTCTCATAAATATGCTCTGTAAGTCCCAAGGATGATACTAAAGTCTCACACGGAATATCGACTCAGGTTGAGAGGAAGTTAGTTGTAGATATTTCCTTCAGTTAGATCAGCTGTTATACAAAGAGCAATGTACCGCTCGAGGTCATGATACTTCATGTGTAGTGTCCATGCAGTAAGTGTTCCACTGATTTGGGAATGCTAGGGTGTATCTTTGAGAGCCATTGGGCCTTTGGGGTTCTGGAACCTCAAAGGCCACCAAAGCTGAGTTTGGTTTTCGGGTTCTTGGCTCAAGAAACTTGAACAAAGAAATTCATGGACCAGAGAGGGCAAGTCTTCCAGAGAACTTTATTATAAATTCATAGGTTGAAGTCTGAGAGAGAGGAGGAGGAAGAGGAAGAAGAAGAGGGGAGAAGGAGAGAGAAAAAGAGAGAGAGAGAGCACACAGCACACCTGTATAGCAAGAGGGATGCCAGTATATTGGGGTAGCATTTACTGCTAATAAGCTGCTAGTGTGGGCTCTTTTTAAAGGGGTTTATGGCAGAAACACGCGTGTGCCATGGTGCACATGTGGAGGTCAAAGCACAACTTGCAGGAGTCAGTTTTTTTCTTCCACCACACAGTTCCCAGTGATGAAGCTCAGGTCTATAGTTTTGGCAACAAGTACCTTTACCTGCCAAGACCTTTATGTGCCCTTTCTATTAATACTAATCTAGCGCTTGCTATTGTTTCTTTGAAAGATTTGTGCAGGGTATTTGAACCAGCATAGGAGATCCTGTATGGCTGACATCAAGCTATGGATTGCTTTAAAACAGTCCATACTATATAAAATAGTGGATTTTCAGGGTGTGTTTTGCACTAGGAGACTCCATTTGGCAAGTAGCATTTGACTTTTTATGAGGATGACTACAGCCCTTGACCAGAGCCAGAACCTGCATCATCTATCAGACAGCACCCACCCAGCATGGACTGATGCATGACTTATTCCTGGGAGTAAAAGGAAATTCACTGGGATGAATGGAAACAGTAAGGGCACAGGGCGTATTAAAATCATATCATGGAAAGCAAGTCACAAAACTTATTGGACATGCTTACCTGGACCTCATAAAGTGATGAACACTAACACAATGGTGTCACGGCCCCATATCAATCAATAAGCAAAGTACTCCAAGACTATCCCTAGACCATTGGCTTGTCCTGGTTCCCTGTTGTCATTGTAACATAATCATCTGGGTACCCTCTCATTTGATTGTCTGTCCAAGCCCAACCTGCTGTTTCTTGCTCCTGACTAGTTTCCCGCTCTAGGCCCAAGCCTCCCACCTTGCAGGTAAACTCGGCTGCTTCCCTCTCAAACCCCAGCTCTTCCATCAACAGCTCCCTACTCCCACTGGGCTGGTTCATTATCCAGTCGATACAGACGCTTCCTCAGCCCACTTCGGAAATCTCTTGAATGCTGCTGCCACCCCTTTAATATGTGGATATGTACCATGCAACATGAGAATTTGTATTAGTAATTAGTAATTAGGATTGCCATAAAAGGACATGCATGTGCCTTGGCCAGATTATGGAAGTGGGCGGGGTTATATGACAAATTGCTGCGGCTGAAACCACTAAGTCTCGTGAATTTATTATCATCCAACAAAGTATGCTATTTTGGAAAGGCATAGAAGTGTTCATGCACATTTTAGGCACAAGGAATTCATGGCAAGGGATATGTTGTAGAAAATTAAATGAATATGAAGTAAGATGGGAAGACAGAATCAGACATATGTGATTGTGTCCACGTTTATCTTTGGGACCTCTCAAACAAGAACCATCATTCAAACTGCCACGAACCACTCTAAAAGCTGAACCTCCAACTAAGAAAATTAGTCACCTACAACTGATAAAGGAAGGCCCATCCCTTCAGATAACTCTTCTCATAGATAGATGGATAGATAGATAGATAGATGATAGATAGATAGATGATAGATAGATAGATAGATAGATAGATAGATAGATAGATAGATAGAGATATACTCCCTGGGCTCCCAAAACAGAGCTCATGAGCCCTGTGCTTGCTTAAGCCCACTGCCACTGTGTGGAATGCGTTCTTATTTTTCTTTTTACTCTTAATAAATCTATGTGTGTATTACTACTATCCTGTATCTCACTGATTCTTTGTTCAATACACAAAGAACCTAGAAGCTGCAACATGGATCACCCCGAGACACCCTCCAGGGACATAAGCAGCCTGTGTCTTCGCAGCAAAGGGCACCGGCACAGTGAAGAGTTAGGCAGAGCCTTGCTTAACCAACTCTGTGGTTTGTCTGTTAGGGAAAGGTCACGCTAAGATGGCTAAGTAACAGCCGTCAAATATGTTTACTCGAATATAACGGATCAAAGAAGAGTCTACATCAAGGACATACAAATGGCTCTCTGATATAAACAAAAATCAGTGAACGCTACCTATTATACTATAAAAGAAAAGTATTCTCCTCTCTCTCTCTCTCTCTCTCTCTCTCTCTCTCTCTCTCAACAAAACAAAACAAAAACTTTAGAAAGACCTAGCTAGATGTAAGAAGAGAAAGAAAATTGAAGGTAAACCCACTCTCTTCTTGTTGGCTTGGTAATTTCGTCTCTCCTCCTGGCTGTACCTCTTTCATCTTCTCTTTAAAAACCCTCTATCTTTTTTTTTGTAATCCTAGTGATGCGTGACTCTCCTAGGAAAATATCAGCGAGCCACACTGTTCCCCGCAGCTCATTTCAGTACGCTAATATACACAGCTTCAGCAAAACTCAGCCTATGCTGCTTTGTATCATTTGTTGGTATCTTCGTAAATTCTTGTTTCCTTTAAAAAGTAGTGAGGTTTTTGATGGCAGCCTTCATACAGAATGTTTCTTCTGCATGCTCCACAGGTAGAAGGCATAGACACCAGTGGCCAGCACATGCTCATATTGTGATATGAACTTGCAAAGGTAATCTTACAATGTCGTATTGATCAGTGTTTCTGATGTGGGTACAGAATTCTTTACACGGTGAGAATTTAAGCTCTTGGACCGGAGTCATTTCTGGAGAACAGACATAGAACTAAAGTTGGTATCCAGTAGTGTCTATTTGACGCATGAAGGGAAACTGACTGTGGAAAATAATAATTAAAAAGACTGAGTAAGGAAAAGGCAGGAAGGAAGGAAGTAAGGAAGGAGGGAGGGAAGAAGAAAGGAAGAGCAAGAAAGAAAGGGAAGATAGATTCCTAAAAACAGAACTTCATGGAACATAAAGGCAAATTGGACAGTATGAAAGCTAGCATGTGACCTTCAGGCATAATGTGCCCGGTGACTATTGGTGCTGAAGTGAACACACTCCCTTCCCAGTGAGTTAAATTACCTGAAACAGTTGACAGTTGTTTCCAGAGAGCCTGCTTTGCTGGGGAGTGAACTGTCAGCTGCGTTTCTTCATCACATATCCCGGAGAAAAGACTACACAGTGACTGCCACTGGGCCAACAAAGTTATCAACAGGATCCTTCCTTGCCTGCAGTCTTTTTCTTGCATAAGCTTCTGCCAAGAATGCAGCCAGTCCAAATAAGTTTAGGCATTGCTTCAGACGTTTATTTTAGGTGAGCAAGTTCTTCTTACAGTGAGGTCTGTTGACTCCAAAATAGGACAAGGCTCATTCTTCAGAACATTCTCCTTACCACCAGAAACCTCTGGCTTCACTCTATTTTTCCACTTCTCTTCGTCGGGTGACAACGATGAAGTCACTGTTGCTACCATAAAGTGTTAGGTGTAGCTGTCACCTTAATGGTTCTAGGTGTGTCTACCCAACATGGTTCTCTTTGAGACCTTGAGACAATACTATGTGTTTTTTCTCCCCATTGATCAGCATTCAAGGGCTGGAAAGAAAGTGAGGAAGTGAGAGAGTTGACTAACTGTACAACTTCAAAATAAAGCTAGACCTTAATACATTTCTCTTATGTGGTTCTTCATTTCTAATCGGGTGTGGGATGTGATCCACAATTCCATAAAGGTAAGTAGAACCTCCCATGAGTCATGTTTATGGATGATGCTTGCTAATTGGGTCACCTTGCCTTGACCAAATCCCTCTCTCATCTTGCTAGCGATACCTTTCTATTTCATCTTCCATTCTTTGAATGGGGCATAAGGAGTTTGATTTAAGCCAATCAACCATATCAAAAGCCATACTAAGTCCGTGTTTGTTCTGCTGACTTTTAGGCTTAACTACTCACACTTCAGGTACATCTGGATGCTGCAGCATCATGCGGATAGTACCTTGAAGCACCTCTCTGGGACTGAACCCTGGTTGTCTCATTTCTAAAAGATGGGTCAGATCCAGAGAAATAATAGTAAAATTCCACAAGTGAGTTCTTGACCAGGTCAGGTCACATATTTTTGTGACCGAGAGTCCCATGTCGGCTCCCCACATGTTGTAGCACAGCTAGAAGTTAGCTGGCGATTTACGGCACTTGCAGGTATTGGGATTTTTATCCCTTTCTGTCTTTACATTGGAGGGTAGAGGCTTTATACGCACCATTATTGAATTCTGAATGTAACACCGGTCTTTGAACTACACAGCTGAAGAGGAGGCACTGGGAAACCTAGAGAGAAGGTGCGAAGATGTTTCTTTAGATGGGGCTATAGGTTGGACCTGAAATGTTCCCAACGTTCATGTGGAGGGAAGTGTGCGAGTCTTCAGTGTCAAATGGAGTTAGATTGGAAGAAAGTCAAGATATGACACCATTGTTTCTCTGGCAAGGCAGGGGTGTAAAATTCTAGGTCCAGCATTGTTGAGGTGACCTCCCTGGTCCATGAACTTTATTCTCACCTTGTCCTTACTCCCTGAAGCTATGGCAACTTCTCTATCTCCATAGTTCCTGGGGATGGGTATGGAACAGCTCCTTGGCTGACCAGTTCCATGTGGTGTTAAAGTCATTTTGGAAGACCGAGCTGAGAGTCCAAGTCTGTTTGGCTAGCTTGGCCAACAATTTGGTGAGCTGTCTACAACTTTTAATAAATTTATTTTCCCCAAGCAATTACAGCGGATTTCATTTCTACAGCTAGGAACATGATGAACAGTGTTCTCTCTGAAGGTATATCTCAAGGGCAGCATTCTTTTAGGGAATGGTGCTTGTGATAATGGAAAAGTTTTGTCTTTGGGTCATTACGTATTCAAATCCAGAAGCCTCATGAGGCACGGAACATAAGATAATGACTTCACTAGTCTGCTATTCAGGACATCCATCTGTAAAATGTTATTTATATCATTACAAAGAGTCTTCTATTTATTAAAAATATTGATTAGCTATTTATTATTATCCTTGGCCTGCTGATGTCACATTCCCTGATTCCCTAGGACAGAGCTGGCCTCCTCTGTTTTCTGCTTCCGTGAGTTTCTTTTATATTTATTGTTATGTTTAATAGTTACTCTCATCCGTCTTCCTCCCTAGGCTGAGTGCCTAATACGATAGATACATCTCATTCACGTTTGAACCCCCCACATTTTTATTATCACCACTAATTTCATTATCATCACTCACATTTGTTTCTATTACTTGACAAAAATGTTTGTTGACAGACTAAGGGGTAAAAAAAAAGAAGGAAGGGAGGGAGGGAATGAGGAAGGGAGGGAAGAAGAAAGACGAGGAATATAATTTATATCGTTCATGACTTGCCTCTCATATTTGTCTAGGGGAATGTGTGTGCATGTGCGCTAAAGAGAGAGAGAGACAGAGATGGAGAGAGTAAGTAAATAGCCTAAACTGGCCTCTAATTCCATTTTCTCTTGCTCACCTTCCCCGGTGGCTGGGATTACAGGCCAGTGCCACCAGCTCATTTATTCAAGAGGAAAAAAACATGCAAATCCGGGAGAAAGCCAGAGCTCTTAATGAAACTATAAGCACCTGTGGGCACCTTGGTGCTGATGACACACAAAGGTTCCTGCGGGTGATATCAATGGTTTTAGCTGGCGATTCCTTTTCCTAGGAAAGGGATATTTGCTTGGGAAATATTAACATTCCTAATTCAATCATATAACCTCCCTAAGTTGGAAAGGAAAAGCAAGTCTGTGTGTTTTCTTCTTGATGAGGGGGAATTTCCTCCTTCCCATTATTTAGATAAAGCATTGATTTGGAGGGTTTGATTTGCTTAATGAGAAAATGAGCCCTGGTTTACCCCATCACGCGACATTCTGACAAATACAATAGAGACCATTCCTGCTGATTCATGGTTTCTTTTTCCAAGCTATTCTGTGTTTTCTGAGCCTTGTTCCCATAATGCTGAACCAAGGATATTGAAAAGAGCCAAGACAGTACTAATAAAAAAACACAATTCATATTCACATAGGTTTTTTTCCTCAAAGATTATCAAATCAGATGGCATTCTTTTATCTTTTGTGTGTGTGTGTGTGTGTGAGAGAGAGAGAGAGAGAGAGAGAGAGAGAGAGAGAGAGAGAGAGAGAGAGAAAGAGAGATTTTCAAGACAGGGTTTTTCTGTGTAGCTTTTGTGCCAACTAGCTCTTGTAGAGCAGGCTGGCCTGGAACTCACAGAGATCCACCTGCCTCAGTCTCCTGAGTTTTGGGATTAAAGGTGTGTGCCACCACCACCTGACTATTTTATCATTTCTAAGAATACATTTATTTACTTGAGGGGATGGGGTGTGCCACAGCATACCTGTGGAGGTCAGAGTACAGCATTCCAAGTTACGATTGGCTCTTTCCTACCATGTGAGTCCCTGTAATCGAACTCAGGTCATCGGTCTTGGCAGCAAGCACTGTTGAGCCATCTCACTGACCCAGTCATATTTTTCAAGAGGAAGTAAGTTAAGAGGTTATTATATTTGCTTGCTTAGGTACTATAATTCTATTCTACAACAGTAACTTTAGGTGTTAGTGAGCCATTAATGTGTATTTAAGATTTCCACTGACTTTGAACTATTTTTGTTCATTCTTTAATGTGTGTGTGATTTTAGAAAAAAAAGTGTATGTGTGTGTTTATAACAACTACAATTACTTGTTACTAAGATATGATGAGAGATATTTTGAGTCACCATGTAATGTTCTAAAATATATGTTATTTTAATATAAAACATGCATACAAAAGAGCTGCCTCATGAGAAATTAAGATTCAGCAGATGATTTATTGAATGCATTTTTGCTTGATGCAATTTGAGATCTATGATGAGTTTATTACGGCATAGTCCTATCAGGACTTGATGAGTATCTGTGCTGAAGGTTATATGACATCCAGGAAGACTGAAGCAAAACAATATAACAGTTACTCATCCCCAAATTTGTCTATAAATTCAAAAATATCCTAACTACCTTCTCAATATTTTTAAGAACGAAAGTTGATACAATGACTTAAAAATTTACATGAGTGTACAGAAGCCCTATAATAATCAAAACAAGCTTTAAAAGGATCAAGTTAGAGGATTTAGCTTTCCTCCTTTCAAAAGTATTCTTAAACTGTAGTAATAAATGGAGACCAATATTGTTCCCATAGTGACACATGGAAATTGATCAAATTAAAGTCAAGACCCTATAGTAAACAACTTATACAAAGACTCTAAAGACATCAAACTAGGAAAGGAAAGCATCTTGAACAGACATTGCTGGAGGTGCTAAGTATGTATATGGGATAAAAATGCAGCTTGACCTCTCCCTCAAACCACTCAAGAATTAAAACTGAAACTAAGTTTTTAAGAGAATAATATAGGACAATATCTCATGATCTTGTTTATATCAAGATATTTTAAACACAGCATACACGCACATGCACACACACACACACACTAGCAATGAATGAGAATAATGGAAATGATTTTGTATAATTTAAAAATTCTTCTTATATTGTTGAAAATGAAAAACTCCAAAGAACTTAGATGGATTGTACTGATGTAAGTAAGTTAATTAAAATTGAAAAGTAAAATAAAACAACAACAACAAAAAATAAATAAATAAAAATTCTTCTTAGTAGATGATATTGTTAAGAAATTATAAAGGCAGGCTCTACCCCAGGAGAATATTTGAAATAAACCTGACAAATGACCTACACACAGAATAGAGAAAGAATCATTTTATTCTAATGATAAAAAGGCAAAACATTAAAAAATGTCTACAGTATGAACAAGCATGGAACCAAGGAAAATACACAAATAGCTAACAAGTCTATATTTTGAAAGTGCTTATCTAGGCTGGTGAGATGACTCAGGGTTTAAGGGCAGTCCTGTTGAGCTGGACAACTTGAGCTTAGTCTCTGGAACCTGCATGACAGAAGGAGAGAGCAGATTCCCAAAAGTTGTTATTGGATCAGTACTACACAGGTGCCATGGCACACCTGCATAAATGTGCACACACATACACATACACACACACACACACACACACACACACCAAGTTTATCATTATCAAATCTGCTAAATCACAAATCAAAACCAAATACATGTATTCAAATGACTGAAATGTACAAGTCACAATGATCCTTGGTGAGAATTTGGGGCAATTTATTCTTACATATCCAACTGATGATGTAATAGTAGAAGTATTTTTGAAAGCCACTCAGAAGTCTCTTATCGGAGTGACTATATGCCAAAGTGACTTTATAATGTGTCAGCCTGACCAAGGTGAACTTCACTTCTCCAAATTCCTCTCCTGGTAGGTCACCAGTTGGAGAACACAAGAAAGATACTTGTGAGAGATGAGTGGGAACATCAAGCACCCACCATTTCTTATAACCCACACATCTCTTGTCTGCTGATTTCATTCCTATGGCTTGAGGTGATGTCTGCAGTTCCTCCATCCTCCTCGCTCTATCTCCTAACTTTCCCATCACAGAAAGAGACCATCAGAACCGACACCAGTCAGTCCTGCCCCCAGTATGGGTGCTAGCTTGTTCTTTTTCTCTCTTATTTTACATCTGCTTTTCTTCCCCAAATGTCTTCTCTGTGGGTGTCAAGTTCCTGCATCAAACATGCCTGTTTTGAAGTTTAAAGCAGAGAGAAATCAAAGTTAAGAGAGAGAGAGAGAGAGAGAGAGAGAGAGAGAGAGAGAGAGAGAGAGAGAGAAACACTTTGGGTTTGTTGCTTTTCTCCAACTCTGGGTCTGGGGTCACTTCTTGGAGTCTTAGTTCCTTGTGAGAAAAATGGAGTAAAAATCCTTCTACAGTTCACTGTGTGGGGTCTGGAGAAGTGTCTAGAAGTTTGGAGAGATGGCTGGCTACCCCAGCAAAGCATCTGAATTCTACGCTCCAGCTTCAGGGCATCTGACACCCATTGAACTATCTCCCCAGCTCCAGTAAGAAATGTTTTCATTATTTAAACATTTTAATCGCATTTATTTGATGGTGATGGATATGCCAAGCTACACCTGTGAAGGTCAGAGGATAATTTTCAGGAACTGGGCCTCTCCTTTCACCACGTGGATTCCAGGGACAAGGCTCAGGTTGTCAGATTTAGTCTCAAATGCTTTTCTCCATGGAGCTTTCTTGGTGGTACCCTAAATGAGAAAGACTTTTAAAGAAAAAAATTATATCAACTATTGTATACTTATACCCACGTCTACAATGGATCATAGTTACCACTCAAACATCATTCCAGAGCTGCCAGTCTGTATAACCAGGCCAATACTGTAAATGTTAAATTTATTAACAGCAATACATAGAATCTGACATAAGAAAATGAGCTTCGAAAAAAAAAAAGAAAAAGAAAAAAAATAAAAAAGAAAATGAGCTTCGAAGCTGGGCAAGGAACATGCAATCCCAGCACTGACGAAGTAGTATCAGGGCACTGCCAGTTTGAGAACAGCTTGAGCTATAGAGCAAGAATCTGCCTCAAAAGGAGAAACAAAAGGAAAGTAGGGAAGAAAAGAGAGAGAGAAAGAGACTGAGACAGAAAGAGAAAGAGCACTCTGGCCACAGGGCCCAGCCCCCATTTCTCTTGTGCCATCCATGGTAATTCTGCTGGTATTAGCAATATGGCTTTGCACAATCTTTAAATTTCTAATCTTCAGACTATCATATATGTAAAGTAAGCATCTGGAATACTATCCACTCACTTCATCAAGTTATAGTGGTGACCAAGCAAAATAAAGTCAGGGAAAACTGCACGAGCAATAGTTATGATAAAGTTATAGGATAGCTAGAGCTGAAGAGTCAAGGCATCTCCAGCAGACATCTGGTAGACCAGCTAACTGCTTGCAGCTCTGTGCAATGAACAAAACACAGCTTCAGGCTTCTTGTAGCTTGCCGTTAGGAACCAGTAGTAAGACGGAAACGATGACCTCTTGTATTTGCTCTTTCTCCTGGAAATAACTAATGAAGTACCTCTTTCTCTGACTGGGCCTTAATGATTGATGCCAGAAAGACGGTACCTTAGTTGGCTTTAACTGTTAACTTGACACAACCTGGAGTCACCTGAGAAGGTAGTCTCAATTGAGAAACTACCCAGATCAGATTGGCTCACAGACATGTCTGTGGGCGGTTGTCTTGATTGTTAATTGACATAGGAGGGCCCAGCACGCTGTAGCCAGCACCACTTCCAGTGTGTGGGGTCCTTGGCTATAGAAGGAACCTAGCTATGTTGGACTCTATGGGTGATCTGACGAGCAACGGTGCCCTGTGGTTTCTGCCTCAAGAACTGCTTGAGCTCCTGCCCTGATTTCCCTCAAAACTGGACCAAGACCCAGAAGTATAAGCCAGACAAACCTGTTCTTCCCCTTAGTTGCTTTTGATTATCGTGTTTGTCACAGCAAATGAAAGAAGACAAGAATAGAAAGCGAGAGAAACAAAATGGCCCAATTAGGGAGCGCAGGCAGTTTTGTTTCACAGGTTACAAACCTCTTGTCTCGCTAACTAACGTCATTGACTTCGGATCACTTCTCTGTGCTACAGAATACAGAAGGGTAAAATGATTCAGCTCAGGGATTATTTGTGCTGTCTCGGGTCCTGGAGAGGAAGAATGCAGCCTCCAGCTCAAATCATGTGAGTCCAAGCTACAGGAGACTGAGTCAATCAGACAAAAATGACAGTATGACCAGAAAAGCCATTCCCCCAGCTTTAAGGTCGCCTTCTGATGCCTGCACTTACAGTCCAGAGAGACACGTTTTTTTTTTGTTTGTTTGTTTGTTTTTGTTTTTATCAGTCCCTGCCTTCACAATCTTTGAGGTCTCCTTTCAGTCTGTTGCATGATTTGAGGGGTTAGGATCTAAATAAATGCTTTCATTTGGATTTCAACAACCTTGATCCTCATATCCCAGCTTTATTGGATGCTGATTAATAAAATAAAAGACCCCTTCAAACAAGCCAAAAATACAGGCTGCTTTACTTCCTTTACTTACAGTTAGTCATTCTAAGAGAGTACACTGGGAAGAAACAAATCCCCAACACCATTAAGCCTTTTTGGAGGAAGCAAGCAGGTCTTCAAATGAGTGAGATTAGTCTGCCCTCCATGTTTACCCCCGACTGTGAGGCAGAACTGGTGTCTGAATGAAAAGTCACTTATCTAAAAAAATGTCCATTTCTTTTGCATTTTCCAGTTTTGTGGAAGGAGAACCCAAAGAAAATCATATAGGCATCCTCCTGAATATTAAACTTCATCAGGCGATGAAAGGAGACAGAGACAGAGACCCACATTGGAGCACCGGACTGAAATCTCAAGGTCCAAATCAGGAGCAGAAGGAGAGAGAGCACAAGCAAGGAACTCAGGACCGCAAGGGGTGCACCCATACACTGAGACAATGGGGATGTTCTATCAGGAACTCACCAAGGCCAGCTGGCCTGGGTCTGAAAAAGCCTGGGTCAAAACTGGTCTCGCTGAACATAGCGGACAAGGAGGACTACTGAGACCTCAAGAACAATGGCAACGGGTTTTTGATTCTACTGGACCTATTGGTTTCATGGGAGCCTAGGCAGTTTCGTGGATGCTCACCTTACTAGACCTGGATGGAGGTGGGTGGTCTTTTGACTTCCCACAGGGCAGAGAACCCTGATTGCTTTTTGGGCTGACGAGGGAGGGGGACTTGATTGGGGGAGGGGGAGGGAAAGGGGAGGCGGCGGTGGGGAAGAGACAGAAATCTTTAATAAATAAATTAAAAAAAAAAAAAGAAAAGAAAAGTCACGCAGTAGTTACCTGCCAGAGAAAAGAATCTGGACAATTCATTAACTTTCTTGTTTTCCAGTTGCTGCTTAGAAAATTGGCTGGAGATGCATGGAAACAAAGAACGTTATAGATGCCTGACCTACTTATTTAGAAAAGGTGCCAGTATCAGAGCCCAGGGCGTGCAATGCAGACATCTAGACGGAAACAGAGTAGGGGCTGGCCCCAGAGGATTCTATGGTTACTGATGATCCGCAGTCTCCCCTCTTCTTTGGTACCAGCATTTGCCACTCCTCTCTGAGTCAGTATTTCTCACCTTGGATGTCTGTGTGTACTGTTGTTTCCTGAGGGTAGAAGCCATACTAATTCTAATATTCTTTATTCGTCCCTCTTCCTAGGAATTTAGGAGGAGATGGTACCTGAATATTTTTCTGCAAATCTTTTTCATAAATTAGAACCTCCGTTTTGCTAACATCCATCCAAGAGAATTTCCTGACTGTTCTGGAAGGATGTCATCCTTGGTGCTTAGCTACGGTCTGTATGGGATTAAGACAGTGTCTCTGGGGCTGGAGAGATGGCTCAGTGGTTAAGAGCACTGTCTGTTCTTCCAGAGGTCCTGAGTTCAATTCCCAGCAACCACATGGTGGCTCCAAACCATCTGTAATAGATCTGGAGCCCTCCTCTGGCATGTGGGTATACAAGGAGGCAGAAAGTTGTATACATAATAAATAAATAAATAAATAAATAAATAAATAAATATCCAACACCCTCACAAAGATACACATGCAGGAAAACACCAATGCACATAAAATAAAAATAAAAGACAGTGTCTCTGGAGAAGGTGACATTTGTTTGCCAAATTCTCCAGAAATGTCTCTGTGTGAATTGGATGACGTCAGTGGAACATAATGAAAGGCCTTGACTAGGAGACAGACTGGCATGGTGGGAGCTTTAAGAGCTTTAGGAAGCATGTTGACTTGCCAACTTGGAGAACCATGTGTGACAGCTGAAGACTTAGGATAGTCACTGAAGTGACAGCAGTCAAATTTTTAGTTAGAATAACCTGTTCAGTGTACAAGTGATCTCTGAGGGAATCCATGTGAGACTATCTGCAATGCCCCTGTACATTGACATAAATGATCTAAAATGGCAGGCAGTCAATACCTAGGGACTTTTGAAGTGAGTTTGTATTTTGCTTTTAACAACAATGCTTAGGTTTTTACTTTTCTCTTTTGGGGATAGGGTCTCATATAGGGCAGATTGGACTTAGATTTGCTACTTATCTGAGGATGATCTTGAACTTCTAGTCCTTCTGACTCTGCCCCTGGGTTCTAGGATACAGGCATGTACCAACAAGCCCAGTGTATGTTGTCCTGGGGATTGAATCAAAAACTTTGTGCATTCCAGGAATGCACTCTTCCCACTGAGCTACACCCACAGCCCCTGAGAGAGGTTTAAATGCATGGGTGTGTGAGATGTCATTCAGTCAATGAACAGTGAAGCTGCCCAATGGGTCCGCATGCTCCACTCTGCCAGATCCTTTGTCTTTTGTGTCTGGTGTCTAAGGAAAGCTACAGAGCATGGGCAGCTATCCAAAGTTCAGAACAGTCTGATCCAATATTCTAGGTTGTTTTCTCCCTTGTCTTAAAATGTGCTATTCTTCCTGTGAGAATTTGTGCATAATGGAGAACTCTGAGTGATGGACAGTGGGTTACGAATGGCAGCTTGAGACCTATATGTGGGAAACAGCGTGAGAACGTATCCAATTCTTCATCTTCAGAGAGGGAAGTAAAACACAGTAATGGCTAGAGGAATAGCCTAAAAGAGCGTTTTCTGCCCTGGGATTTATATTTGTCACCCGGCACTGTGTAATAATGGGGCCATGTGCAGAATGTATGGATTACCAACATTGGTCAGGACAGGGGAATAGGTAAGAAAATGTTAAACTGGATCTGAGTAAGATGGCTACATAGCTCCTCTACTTGATGAGTATGATTATTATTAAGCAATTAAACAAGGTTATAGCCCCAAAGATTCTGAATGTGTGCTGTATTAATCACTCACTCCTATAAGCTTTCATTTAGTGTCCCAGATATCTCCTCAGTGGGGAAAGTCTGTAGGGATAAGCCCTCCCCTTGGGGGTGGGCTGCCCTCGGGCGTATGTTTACTGATAAATTGGGTGGGCAGAGGCTGCGCGCCCCTTGCTGTCTCCGCCGGGTACTCCGCTGGAACCTTGGTTTCGTGAGTCTGGTTTTGTTATTAAACTTGTTCAAATATCTATTATCATTGGTGCTCATTAATCCAACCGCCGCAAAAGTCAACCTTTTTGGTTCCAAGAGGGTAGAAGCCATACTAATTCCAATATTTTCGTAGCACAAGATTCAAGCACTCCAGGGCTTACACACTAAGTTTCATACTTTCTCAGGCAATTTGCTCAAGGAAAACTGGAGAGGGGGAGAGGAGGCGGGGGGGTGGTGGTGGATGCTAAATAAGTGTTACACATTCTTTTCCTCCAGAGGTCATCCCATTTCTTCTAATTTCTCAGATTTAAAAGAATGTATTTTCTTCTTGTTGCCATGGAAACTGCTGTTAACACAGAGAGTTTTTTTTTTTTTCTCCTCCAGAAAGTTTCTAGGCCAATCTTAATACATTTGGCTTCTCCTTTGGAGCCAGAATACTTACTGCCCATTTATTGCCTTAAATGTTAGAAGAATGTATATGTGTATATATTGTTTTAAATTTGAAATTATATAAAGATACAGCAGATATATGGATATATGATGCTGTTGCTGACTGCAGAAGCATGCTTCCTGCATTCTTTCCTAGCCCAGGGCACTGCCCTTGAGGTGCCCCCCACCACCACACCTCACCCTCCTTCGACAAACGACAAACATAGCCACTCACACAGTTCGTAAGAATAGTCAGTTGTGGTCTCCAAAACAGGAGCCACCTGGGTGAGTGTGGAACTCTTTGGGCAGTTTTAGACATTTTGATATTTCAATTAATATGAAGAAGATATTTAAAGTCAGAAAATTTTTTTTCCAAACAGCTCAATCAGATTCTTGGGTACTAGCATTTCCAACTGGGAGAGGCAAAGGCTGACTTTTTCCCTTGTGGTTTGGAGGTGTAAGGGCTGAACTGACATGGATTGTGCTCAGACTGGCTTTGCAAAGACTACTCACTCTATAAAGCTATAAAGCTTTTCTTTAGAATGCATAAAGGAATGCTGGGAACGAGAGGCCAGTATGGGAAAAGGAACTTGCTTAAAAATCGAATGATGGCTGCCTTTAAAACAGCTTCCTGCTTTTTACTAACTGGATTCAGAAATCATTAGAGGATGAGAATTAAAACAATAAACAAGACCAGTCAAATGCTTTTGAAAGGGGACCCTGGCATCTGTTTTTCTTTTCAGCCTGGTTCAAAGACCAATCTTAACACCTATTCTTTTCACAGTCGGCTTTATGGTAAGCAGTATGTTTTTTCTGTGACTCAGGCTGACAGAAACTTGGTGGACAGACCTTCATTACAAAGCAGTCAGAAAGAAGAGAAGTAAAGGCCCTTAGTAGATCACAAATCCACATCTGAACCAACAGGAGCAAAAGAATTGGTGACCATCTAGGGGTTGCTTTTTTGGGGTACCTTAGAGCAAAGCTGCCATGGGAAAATATGCAGGTACTGGGGGGATGCTGTGTTACTACAGAGGATAGAAGTCAACTCACAGGGTGATTTTTGAAGCCTGATAATCTGACAATTGACCAGCTGACTATTTGATTAGCTCCTTATAAAACCTGGAGCGCACAAAGTGGGGGCAGCGAATGCTTCTCCATCAGGGCGTAGATTCTTTTCTGGGCTAGGTCAAAACTGCTCCGGGAAGGTTCCACCAGGTTCTTCATGGTGATGTCTTTAGTGAAATGATCAAAGTTCACCTGTGGGCCAGGACACAGGGTCACTGAGTCAGCCTAGGCTTCAGGATTGGATGAGGGGCCAGAGCAGCAGAATTCTCACCAGCAAGACACAGGACAGAAGGGATGTCACCCAAAGGAAGAAAGACCACTGCTGTTTCGGAAGCAGTGGGGTAAGGAAGCTGATGCTGCAGCGAGCACATGACTTGGATTCAGAGGCAACTGGCATTAGACACCTACCAGGTGGCCTCCACCTGTAGCCAACTTATGCATATGCGATTTCATCCTTCAATAACTTAAGAATATATATACAAGTTAAGTGGTTCAAGATCATATCTCTGGTAAGAGGTGTTTTGATCTTTTTTTCTTTTCTTCCTTCCTTCCTTCCTTCCTTCCTTTCTTTCTTTCTTTCTTTCTTTCTTTCTTTCTTTCTCTTTCTTTTTTTGGTTTTTCAAGACAGGGTTTCTTTGTGTAACAGCCCTATCTGTCTTAGAACTCACTCTTGTAGACCAGGCTGGCCTTAAACTCACAGAGCTTTACCTCCCTCTGTCTCCCCAGTGCTGGGATTAAAGGTGTGCACTGCTACAGCCTGGCTCTGCTAAGTGCTTATAGCAAAGAGATTTGAATGCAAGTGAACTAATACTTGATTTCACAGACGTTCTACCCATTAGGTGATGTGGGAGTGTCATATATCAATCTGTTGATTTCATTGGTTAAGCAATAAAGGAACTCCTTGGCCCTGATAGGTTAAAGCATTGGTGGGAGGAATAAACAGAATAGGATGCTGGGCGGAAGAGGAAGTGAGGTCAGACTCTGCTCTCTGGAGCAGAGAAGCCATGCTCAGCCCTCCCAGGTAGACGCAACAGATCTGCTCTCTGGAGCAGAGGCACCAAGATGGACGGAGGCTAGACTCTTCCCGGTAAGCGCACCTTGGGGTGCTTACACACATCATTAGAAATGGGCTAGTCCAGGTGCGAGAATTAGCCTGTAAGGGCTAGAGTTCATGGGCCAAGCAGTTCTTAAATGAATACAGTTTGTGTGTTGTTATTTTGGGCATGAGCTAGCCAAGCGGCAGGGGTGTTGGGGACGCAGCCCTGCCGCTCCTATTTCAACAATTAGGCACCCTGCCTTCTGATGTGAAGAAGAACTGGTGACCAAGGATTCTTGGCAAAGCTTTAGAACCAGTCTTCCCTGGAAACAAACCAGGAGGCAGCAGTTCTGACCAGATAACAAGCACAGCGATGAACCAGCGCTTTATCTACAGAGTGGTTAGTTTGTACTGGGGGATTGAATCCGGGACCTGCTGCATATACAACGAATCAAGTGCTTTTCCAACTGATTAACATCTCCACATCCACATCCATCTCTTGAAAGGACCAGCTAAGGATGCTACAGCCAAAGGAATAAGTATTTCATTTGTCTCTATAAGATTTGTTACATATGCATAAGAAGAGAGATGACAGAAATCTTTCCCTTTACAAATCATCTATAATAGCTCACTCAGTCACCCATGTGCTGGACTTCAAACCTTGATGACAACTCAGTGTCTACATTGGATTCAAGAGAACCATGGACTACAGGACCTGACCAGATGGACAGGTCTGGCTGTGGCCATCTTGGATTTTTCAATAAGCTTTTTGGTTTGGTTTCATCGATAGCAAAGATAAGAGTAGACAGACTTCCCCAAAGCTTCCTTGAAACCTGAGCGTATCTGGTCTTCATCAGTCCATCAGTGGTATACTGGCTTTAAATACCTTTTTCACTGTTACCTTGTTTTATTTTGGTTCCCATGAATAGTAAGTCCTGCCGTCTCAATGAAGGACGAATGTCAAAGGGTAGAAACAGGGACTCACTCACATCAATTAGTTGGAACATTCATGTGCTTTTTCCCGCATCTATTGTTTCTTATTTAATTCTCATAACTTTACAAACCAGCTGTAGTCAGTCTTACATTTCAAAGGGAAGAAAATAGACCCCACACTTTATCCCAAATCTTACATTGGGTTCCTTCATCCTTAAGGTTGGTTGTATGGTACTGAAGAGACATTGCTGTACAGTGGTCTGTACAGCATTTATGTCAGACGTGCTTGACACTATCACACTGCCTTTGTATTCAGTAGCCACATACTGGGCACAAGAACAGGTAGCTTAAATAATACCAATTCTTTCTTTCTTTATTTATTCATTTATTTATTAAAGATTTCTGTCTCTTCCCCACCGCCGCCTCCCCTTTCCCTCCCTCTCCCCCAATCAAGTCCCCCTCCCTCGTCAGCCCAAAGAGCAATCAGGGTTCCCTGCTCTGTGGGAAGTCCAAGGACCACCCACCTCCATCCAGGTCTAGTAAGGTGAGCATCCAAACTGCCTAGGCTCCCACAAAACCAATAGGCGCAGTAGGATCAAAAACCCATTGCCATTGTTCTTGGGGTCTCAGTAGTCCTCATTGTCCGCTATGTTCAGCGAGACC
>NW_026068003.1:166310-200097 GCF_014885135.2 Alexandromys fortis
TCTTAAAGATCAACATGCTTGTTATGTGCCCTATAGACCTAACAAATGTAAACAGATGGCTTCTCTCTTAGAACTGAAGGCAAAACTTTAAGAATGTGGTATATTTTAAGAAAAAAGCCAAAGACCCCAAATGATTAAAAATCTTTTTTAGGGCCAGTGAGAAGGCTCAGCTGGTGAAAGCATGGGCTGGCAGACCTGATGAGCTAGTTCCGTTCCGAACCCTCAGAGACAAGAGAGAGCGCCGACTCCTGGAAGCTGCCCTCTGGCCTCCCCCCAACAACACACACACAGATGTATGCGCATGCATTATTAATGCATAAAATAATTGAAAAATAAATTTGAGTAAGTAGGTACTTGCTAATGAGAAAAGATTGAATAGCTGTCCGCTTGGGTTTATTTCCACTACAGAAAATTTTGATTTAATGAAGACTTGGGTAACTCTATCAACCCTAAGAGGCAATGGCCTATATTAACACAAACAACTTCCAAATGTTCCTTATGAATCAGCAAAAATGTTACCCCTACCCTTTCAGGTTTTTTGTTTGTTTGTTTGTTTGTTTGTTTTTTGGTTTTTCGAGACAGGGTTTCTCTGTGGTTTTGGAGCCTGTCCTGGAACTAGCTCTTATAGACCAGGCTGGTCTTGAACTCACAGAGATCCGCCTGCCTCTGCCTCCCGAGTGCTGGGATTAAAGGCGTGCGCCACCACCGCCCGGTCCCCCTTCAGTTTTAATGTGTGTGTGTGGTGTATGTTGTTGTTGTTTAATGTCTTATTCTGTAGTCTAAATGGGTCCAGAACTGACCATGTGTCCCAAGCTAGCCTTAAATTCATAGCAATGCTCTTGTCTCAGACTCCCAAGTGCTTGAATTAAAGATATGAGCCAACATGCTGAACTTTTAAATCATTTAAATTTCTCAAGTCATTTTTCAATGTATCTGTATTTTTTTACTTGTTTTTGCATCAATCACAGTTAATATCATTATTTCTGGCATTAATTATTAGTTTCAGTAGATTAAAAAAGAGCATGTCATAAGAGATATGGACAGCCATAGCTTGATTTACAGTAACCCATGAAGCATAATGGCAGATATGCAGGTAACAGGCCACATATTGCTTCTCTAGCTGATGATGCTGAAATGTCTAGATGCTGGCATAGAACTATCTGGGCATACCTGTCCTTAGAAATGACTGGAGATATACAGAGCAGAGATAGAGCAGTAAAAAAGACATAGAGAAAGGAGAGTCAGAGAGAGAATCAGAGAGGAGAGAGTGATAGAAATACAATGGAGAAGCAACAGACAGATAGTAATAACAGACAGTCTTACTCATAGCTTTATTTGCCTTAAAAGTCACAGTGTCTTTGTTTCTGCTGGATCTTTCATACCCATACCTTAAGCTATTTCATTAATGGGGCTAGTTTGAATGGATAGGTATGACATTTAAAAAAAAAAGCATTGGCTAAAATAGCTACTGAATGATTTTCCATTTATTGCTTTGAGGAAATTATATATATGTGTGTATATATATACATGAACAAATGCATAGATACAAGCATAATTTCTCCTCTGAGAAGTAGAAAACATTACTGTGAAATCCTCAGACCTCAAGTTCACACTAAGATAACCATCTGTCTGCAATTGGAAAGACTTTGGTCCCTCAACAATGTTAAGTATTAACATTATCTACTTCTGGCTTAGCTCCCACCCTTAGTCTTTTTTATTCTAGTAGCCCCATCCCTTTAAAATAAAATGTATGAGTATGTGGACCTAAGAATTAGTGTGAGTCAAAACAATTGTATACGGACACATTGATATTTATCTTCCCCCTAAAGAATTCTGAAAATACAGTTTCATTAACTCTTGTTTCTTTATAACAGCAGCGAATACCGCTATCTAGGCTATATAATTTATCAGTTTACCATGTCAAAATGTGATTGGCCCCAGAATAACTGAAATAAAACAAATACAAATATTTTTGTTCTACATGGCTATTCTACATTCATGGGATTTCTAGGTCCCAAGATGCAAACTCAATTTGCTCATTAATTCAAAACAATATTTACTGAATACCTTGTATGTTGTGTATCAGAATATGGTACTCTCTTTAACATAAGGCAAAATAAAAAAGCCTTCAGAAGAGAATCAGAAGTGAATGTGATTCAGATTTTTCAAGTTAGAGACTCTGGGTCTCTGCTTCAAAAATTAGAGGCTGTTGGGTTTATTGGTTGTAAGCACACATTTCTCCAACATCAACAAACTGTGAAAATATTCATGTAAGAGATGGTTCAGTAGTTAAGAACACTACTCTTGCAAAAGACCTGAGTTTGCCCATACAAGGCAACTCATAACCATCTATAATTCCAGTTCCAGGGGATATTACACCCTCTCTCAGCCTGCACCAGCACTAGGCATAAATATTGTGCACACATATAAGATAAAAATAGAAATTTGTTTTAAGATATTCATATACAATCCACCACGCAGTCATTGTCATCTACTCGACTCTTCTTATTCATGATAGCACTAATAAGAAAGACTCCTTAAATCCCCATATTCCATTCTTTTGATGCAAAGAAATAAATTGGGTGTTGTAAATTGGTCACAAACTTAGAGTGAATCAGCCAACAGATATTTATTTACCCACAGACTATGCACTTCATCTTATAAATTGCCCAGAAGAAAAAGACTAGATCCTGACTGTCGATGGGCTTGTGGCCTATCCCAGAAGGAAAACAACAAGACAGACAGAAAGTACTAGGCACTAGGAAAGATGTGCTGATGAATGGCTTTGTAGAGCACTTTTAGGTCAGGAGAGTAGCTGATAGCAGGTTGAGCTAAGATGTCCATGGCTTGTTCAAAGACTAACTCTAGCCCTTCTCAATCTATGAGGCAAAGCAGGAGAGGTTTATCTGTCTCACTTACAAGAACATGAGGAAGCATACAGAAGCAGGGAAGGTGGCGCCTATTAGCAATCCCAGTGCTTTCGAGTTGGAGGGAGGAAGATCAGGAGTCCAAGGTTATCCTCAGACACTCAGTGAATCTGAGCGTTAGCCTGGACTGGAGGAGAACCTATCTCAACCAGGAAGCCATGTCAGTGGCTTATGTCAGCAAACTAGGAGAGGCACGAACAGAAACTCAAACATCTGTCCTCCCATGCTCCTACGGTGGCTCTCCTGTAGTGATATGTTGTTTGTGATTTAGCAAATAAGGCTTAACTGAAGATCAGAGTGCAGAGTTAAACTACTAGTTAACCACAGAAGCCAGGGAGTAGAGGCACACACCTTTAATCCCAACACCCGGGAAACAGAGGCAGATGGATCTCTGCGAGTTCAAGGCCACCCTGGGCTAGGCAAAATTGAATCAGTCTAAAAGAGAAACAGAGCTCACACCTTTGATCCCAGCACCTGGGATCACATGCCTTTAACCCCAGCACTAGAGTGGTAGAGAAAGGAGCGATATGATTGGGCAGAGAGAGGAATATAAGGCTGGAGGAGACAGGAGCTCAGAACACTCATTCTGAGAATTCATGGAGACAGGATCTTGCCCCCTTTCAGTCTGAGGATTCGGTAGAGGTAAAAAGTCTCTCTAGTGGCTGGCTATTCTATTTCTCTGATCTTGCAGCATTTACCCCAGTATCTGACTCTGAGTTTTTATTAGTAAGACCTATTAGAATTCCTGCAACACTTTCCCTACTGGCCAGCTGGACAACTCCAGTCTCGGGATGCCCTTTCCGTGTTCAGACCACAACTTGGAGAAGGACACGAGCAGAATGAAGGTGCTCTGTATCTGTCCCCATTCTGACCCTTACGAGAAACACGTGAACTTACAGTTGTGGAGAAGCTTGGCCAGGGAATGGCGCCACTGCAGGGCCTCGTCCAGCGAGGGCCTAAATCAATGATAAGGACAGAGAAGGGTGACAGCGTAAGAAGGAATTTAACCACATGCATGACAACGACTCAGTCCTGGTTTCTGAGATGGAAATGACACAGCAGTCAGGATAGGGTAGAAACGTTATTTTCTGCCAGTTAGGTCTGATGAGCTGTTTGCTATCTGGTATCCACAGTGCATTTTTATTGCTTTTTGAACAATCTGACCAGACAGGTCTTTTTTGGAGTCGATTTGTTCTGTGGTCATGTCTAACAGTCTTATATATCCCATAGGAGTGAGTCCAAAGATGATCTTTATTTCAAATATATGTTAAGGAAATTCAACCATTTTGTCACAGAGGGTAAACTAATATAAGTTTCACAATGCCACACTCCAATGCCAAAGTTATCTCACTAAGGCTAATAGAAGACAGCTTGATTTTGTTCCATATTAGAAGTATGATTGAAAAATAGAATCTACATTTATTTATTTTTCTCCTTCCAATTAACATAGAGAGATACTTTTTGGAAGAATTTTTTTTTCCCAAAAGAAAAGCATTACTATCTCCTGAGTCAGAATGTCAAGCTTAAATGCTGGAGACACTGACTCAAAAGGTTTAGTTGCCAAGATATAACTTATGCCTTGACTGCTGTTACCTGAACATCTGCATGCACAGAAACCCCACAGCTGTCCTTTGTTAACCACCAATTCTCTTCTTTCATCAGAACGCACAAAGGTGAGCTGCTGTTGTCTGGGGGCAAAGAGCTGACTTTATCTTCCTGTGTTCACTGAGTCTGAACCCTTGAATGACTACATTTGGTCTTTATCATCCAATTAAAGCTGACTGGCAAAACATTTATTATGAGACGAAGTTAAAGATGTGCTTTGATCCCCAAGGTCTTAGGTTGTTTAGTAAGTGTTTGAGACAATTCACACATGTGTGTATGTGTGCGTGCGTGTGTGTGCTTATACTTTTTGTAACCTATATCATATATAGGAATTTTATATATGTATTATATTTATAGGAATTATATATATATTATATACAGGAATTTTATATATCGGAATAATACATATTATTTTGCACGTACATGTTTACAATGTGTTTAACTCTTTACACATAGCAGACAACCATCAAGTTCAGATGTTCTCAGAATCAAGAGCCTGTTATACAATGGGACAATAGAAACTAACTCAGAGCAAAGGGTAGGCCTGGTTCAATAACTCCCTGGGCCTCTTGATTTTATAAACAGTCTCATAAAATGAAATAGCTTTTCCTGCCCTTGTTCTTTGGTTAGCATAAAGGAACACAGGAAGAAACAATGCCACAGGTGCCCTGGACTTATACATGTTACCAAATGCAATTTGTCCCAAACGGTCTCATTATAAAGCCAAGTAATGGTCAATATCAGCAGCACATCATAACCAAGATTGAATTCCGGAAAGGGACATGTGCCGAGCCTGCTTGGGGGTGAAATTAGGCTAAATTGATTTGAGAACATAGTTGAATAGGACAGATCCCCCCCACGGCATGTAGCCCAGTGTTCTGATTATCAGTCGAGGAGGTAACAGGTTCATGCTGTCCTGATTCTCAGAATTTGCCAGCCCTCATTAAGTGTGACTTCTTTGGAAACAAGACAGATGCAGATCCAAATGACCAATGAGCATCCTGGTTGGCAAGGTCATTGCTGACCAGGGACGGTGAGCACAGAGCTCTCCCGGTGTGGGTGTGAGTGACAGGGAGGAAGCTGGCTCAGATGAAAAACAAGATAAACATTTATAGGAGTGATTGGCTATGTGTTTTATAATGTCCAGTGCAAATACCACCTGATTCAGGAAGTGACCACATCGGTTTGGAAACAACAGCATTTTCCACTCCTAACTGCTTTCCACTTGCTAAATAGTTCACATACTAATAGGACACACAACCCCTGCCAAGATCAGGTATCATTCCTAGAGAACTTTTCCATTCTTTCTTATTCCCACAGCATCAGTCTGAAGCAATAAGTGAGGTTGGCTGCAAAGATGAAGAAAATATGTTCAATTTGGGGCCTGCATATGGACATCAAAACAAGGCAAGTAACTCATCTAGAGTTCCCATCTGTTGGCCATTGGATAAAGACTCAGTCCATGTTTATAGACCTGATGGGTCATGAGCAAAATATACTGTGAAGGACTTCTTTCAATAATCAGGGGCCAGATAGATAGGTAACCAAAGTCTGGCTCCATTTACCCAGAAGCAGCTTTGTTGAAAACCACAGATGACTCACTATTTAGATTTGAATGAACAGAGCCGTGAGCCATTGCTACACCTGTTGGCAACACGGGTCAATACCAGCCTTGGGGAAGAATTTAACTTGGTAGCACCAATGGCTGGATTTTATAGTTTTGGTTTCCTTTTTTGTTTTGGTTTAGTTGGTGGTCTACACAGTGTCTGGTATTTACTTGATTATGCTTGATCATGGTTTCCCGGGTTCTCGATTTTGACAAGGAAAACAAACCTCGAGTTCGTTGGTGTCATTTGTGAGTGCCTGCTTTTTTCTTCCTTACTGTCCTAGAGAACACAAGCAGTCTCAAGCCCATGCCCACTTCTTGTGTCCTTACCCCCATGGCCTTTTTGCATCATGAATATGTTACATACTTTTGAAATGTCTTTTCTTTGTATCCGTAAAGTTGTACATATTCCCTTCCAAGGCTCCCTCTACAGTTAACCAGGTGCAGGAACACACGGGATACTATGCTGTGACTATTTGTCACCAGCCAGGGTTTGGACTAGCTATTTGTGGAGGTCATTCTGGGGTTTTAAAGTGGTAAACACAATAATATCAATACTTTCGGTTAAAAATTAATAAGAGATGTCAAGGAAGGACATTTAGAGTATGAAAACCTGCTTGAAAGAGTGTCTGCCCCTGACCTCTTGTAATTCAGCATATTACAAACCACAATGCTATTACAAATTCAATGTATGTAGCTTACAAACTTTGGTTATTATTCATTCTGAGGACTTGCAGCAGAGCCTTTGAAAAGGCAGAGATGGGCAAAGTAGGGAAGGGAGAGGGGGGAGACAGGACCAGAAGTTCAGGAAGAGAGTTCTGATAAAGAGGGCGCTAAGACAAAACAGGTCAAGTCTGTGTTAAGTCCGACACCCAGCCTTAGGAACAATGCCTTCATCAAGGATGTAGGGCTGACAGAGCAGACGAAAGTCTGCAAACATCATCCAATAAAAGCAAAGGAGAGAAATGTGTAAGAGCCAAAAGCATGAGGGAGAGAACTTTTTCCAGCATGAAATAATACTTGTTTTCTCCTAATGGAAGAAGACCCAGGACCGGTTTTTTAATCCTGAAGTAGTAATAGAAGCTGGGATTTGGCCTAAGACTATGAATAGCTTATTTTCTGTTGTTTTCCAGGCTCTCATTTTTTTAATCAGATGGAAAGTTAAAATATATTACAAAATAGAAAGTACTTCCTCAAAGTAATTGCCCAAAGAAGATGAGAGGAGCTAAAAATACATACGTTCAATCAAGAGATTTATTCTCTCCTCAGAAAATAAATCAGGTTAAAAAAATACAGAGAAATGTGTAAGTGAAGATATGAGTTTGGCTGAGCTCAGGAAGGGCAAGGCCATTCCCTGAAGGCTAAAAGCCCAGAAACACACCCTAGGTAAAGAGGCAGGGCAGAGCATGCGTGCTTGCAAGGGGCACTTGTTCAGTTCACGGTGGAAGGCAGCAGTCACACACAGCAGCCCCTGGGGATGAGAAGGGTTGTTCTTTTTCTCAAAGACAAACAATGTTTTTGGAAGAAGAGAGGGAATAGAAGACAAGAAGAGCAAATAAGCCAATGAATTTCAGCTCTGGGTTTCTCCAACCATAGCTCTCTTGACTCCCTAAGAGCCAAGTGGTTCGGGTGTCTGTATGGCATTCTAGAGAACAGATCAAAGCAGGAAATAGAGAGCTACGTTTGAAAAGTTAATCCCAACAGATCAATAATTACCACATTGTTAGCCTCAAAATAGGCTTTTTGACCTGCTGGCTATGCAGTGTGGTTCTTGCTGTCTACTAGGACAGGCAGCCTGCGGCTTCGGGCTTCACATTCAATTAGCTTCTCCTTTTTAAATGTAGAAAATCCAATTATGCCTCACTTCCGGTTTGGAAACACTTTGAAGTAATAAAAGGAGGAAAATGGAAATATCCACTTAGGATGATGGAAAATGACTTTATAACAGAATAACCTAGTTTTGCATCTTCCAGTCAATCAACTATATTAAGTTGAAGGTCATTTGGACAAAGGATGGGTTGGCCAATTTCTACAAATATTAAGTTAAGAAAGAGAAACGGAAGCTAAAAAGAACTCCTGTACTTTCCCCACACGTCTGTGATCTTGAAGCTTTTAGGTGGCACAATGAAGGAGACGGCATCCTTTTAGCTTTCTGGCTTCCCTTCTTCTTCATTTCTATGGGTACCTCTGCTATAAAGGGAAGATTGAGAGCATCTGTGTGAACAGTAAGTGTCTAGAGAGCTAATGGAAGATGGTGGACCATGTGACGGTATGGATGGTATTACTGAGTTAAAGTAGGTGGATTCATGGGGGTAGACTCCAGCTTTCCTGCCATGCCTTCACTGATGGAAGGGCGCAGGAGGGGAAGATATACACAGCTGAAGTTGAGACTCAGAGGACTGTAAAATCCCTGTTGGGACTATGTTTTCTATGAGTTGGGGAAAACAATGCTCGGTGTGCAGTAAGTGGGAACAGCTAGGCAAATCTCATCCTGCCCTGAAGTTGTGGTTCTTCTCTTCTGCTGACCTGGAAGGGAACCTTGTATATTCAAGAAGAAACTGTTGAGTCCTAAATTGTCTGCTTTTTCGTTAGTGTGATCTTGCTCCATTTCCCTTCCAAGGAAAAGGCTTGGCTATTACTCTTTGGTGAGTGTGCAGGGCTCTTAACTAATTGGATCAGGGTTACTTGATCCCAGCCAATAAATTCTCAGATGCTTTGCCCTTATAGTCAATAACTGAAAGGCTGGTACCACTTTATAAAGTACAGTTCATCTTTTCAAAGATGAGGCAGGGTTCTATTTACTTTTATTCTGCAAGTATTTAATGTTATGGTCTATACACAGAGGAGTTAAAAAATAAAATATTTATGAACTGACTCTCTGAGGACTCCAATGATCTTCAGTGAGTAATTGAAAGGGTAGCGCTACAGATGAATGACGGCACTGTACACTGAAAAACAGCCATCGTCTGGAGGAAAAGATGCGAAATCCATATTCATGACTCACTTGTGGGTTTTGGCTGGCTTCTCCGGCTTCTCATTATATGGAATGACAAGGTCAACAGCAGAGTCTGGCTTCTGGAGGAGAATTCCCAACTTGATCTTGATCTCCTTGGCCCTGAAAGGATAGAAGTCAGGGAACAAGAATGACATATGAGCTCACAAATCTAAAACAGTGATTTCTTTCTGCATCAGAGGAAGAAAATGCAAAGAACCTCATTTGCTCCTCTCACTCCTATTGCGACAAAAAGAACATCAAGGTCGAAAGGAGGATGCCCAAGTTCCAACAATAGTGCTTAGAAGACACCAACTAAATTGTATTATCTCATCCCAATCTAATGTTCTATTCATATTTTCTAATTTCCTTATGATTATTAATTCAGTCTTATTCTCATTTCACAAAGGAGAAAACCGAATGACAGGAAGTTTAAATATCTCAACCAGTCAGTATGTGGTGAAGCCTGATCAGTCTGTCTCCAGAATTCTCAAATACGTAATTACTAACTGAACTGCCTAGCAGTCTCCTGAAGGCTCTGGCTTTGGCCATGAACAAGATGAATTACATTTGGACAATTTTGATTTTATTTTTACTGACAGATCTCTGTTCCCTTTCTATGAAATGATAGAGCAATGCTAGATGTCTTTGTAAGCCATTTCCATTCCTAAAACTAAACTACGTTTGGCTGAATTGTACTAAAAACCCTTGCTCACTGTCCCATTATAGCTGCTGTAGTATCCTCCTCACAGCAGCCTTCATAGAGGAGAAAAATCTCCAGTAGATGGGCTACAGGTTCAATAGTCCTTTAACTTCAGCATTTTAGTGAGCAGATATGGTCAGAATTCCAGATGGTCTTCCATCATAGGACAGGATGTAAAGATTTTCACTTAGTTTTAAAACCAATTTTTGAAGAAAATCTCCTTTATTTTACACTTTAAACAGACCGTGGAAACTGTATATACATCTATCTATCTATCATCTATCTACATACATGTACCTATAGTGTGTGTGTGTGTGTGTGTTCACATTTGCCAAGACACATCTGTGGAGTTCAGAGGACAATTTTTGTTTAGTCAAAGTCTTCCATTTCTGCTCCTCTGAGTCTCCCAGTCGATGCTCTGGGAGATTCAAGGTAACTCTCCCATTCCCACCTCCCATCTCATTGTAGGAGTGCCAGGGTTGTAGGTGTGATCCACAGCTTCAGGCTTGTGTGTTTCCTAGGGATGAAACTCGGGTTATTGGCCTGTCTTAAAAGCATGTTTACCAGCCCTAAAATTCTAATCTCAGATACGAGTTCCCAGGACACCCAGACTGCCCTTCCTTTGTCACTGTGGCATCCCACGTGCACTTTTAAGATCGGGTTTATTGGGTCATTGTACTGCATTATGGTTATTGATCCGCGCCTGTTTTCCAAGCTGTATAGAAGAACCCTTTAAAGGTGGGAGTTGAGTCTTAAGTGCCTTTTAATCTTTGTGCCTGGTACTGTTGCTTGGCAACCTGGCAAATATTCAATAGTATTTGTCACAGTGAACTAAAATTATCCTGATTTTGTTTCTTACCAATCTGTTAACATTCGTCTCCAAGTCAGTGTCAAACATCAGCAAAGCCTTAAAAAGCTGTGATGGGGTCACACTGTAGCCAGGCAGGATTTTGATGTGCAAACATACTTTCTTAATTTTTGCACAGAGATGACAAAGAGGTGAAACACACGCCCAAGATAAATAACTATGCATATATTAAAGCCAAAGTTTAAAAAGCCAGGTCTTGTAACTTACAAACCCCAAAGATCTCCAATTATTACATTGAACTTCCTTTGAGATCAAAATACGATGCTGTAACTGACTTAGAAATAGTTAACTCTGTGATATCTTTTCATTTATATTTCTCTTTGCTTCCATTCTTTCTCTAGAAGCTTCTCAAAGCTAGCTCTAGCACTAGCACAGTAACATCAAGTAGAGCTCAGCGGAACTAAGCATTGTGGTCGAAATTGGAAGTGTTCTGATGGGTGTGTCTTATATAACACATTAAATAAGATAACTCTCCCTTGACTCCAGGCTCTACAAGTTACTTAAATTATCTGATGTTAAGTTTTTCTGGCTTGGAAATCGGTACTGATGGAATGGCAAGTTCTCAGACTTTTGTGATGATTAAATGTGCTAACATGTGTGAGTCACTAGGCACAGCATTTGGACACATTTCTGCTTCTGCAAAGTTAGCTTCAGCTGCATCATTGCTGTTTTCAGTCTGGTTTAACCTGTTTCCTACCTAAAGCACCAAATAGAGGGGCCAAAAAATGACACAGGCTATTTTTTTAAATCATGAGACTTCCTCGAGTATTCTAACTCAGAAAGTAAGACTATCTATATTACATTAATTGGAACAAAAATATTATTGGGAGTTGTTTGGGCAATGTAGGCAGCACTTAGAGCTGCCCTCTGCTGGTCAATACGTAGCATACAGTCAGAGATAGAAGATTTATCTTCTCTCTCTACATTATCTGGTAAACAGAGTCCTCCACCTCTTGGCCTCCACATACCTCTTCCTTTGCACATATAAGGAGAGCTAATACCAAACGCCGACCTTGACACAACATTACATTCACCAAACACTTACATAAGTGATAAGCGCTCATGTTTGGGAGCTTCCTGCCCCCCCCCCTCCACAACTTCTATTTCTTTGACCTTTTCTCTTTTGCTTTATCTGAGCCATTTTCTTTTGTGAGGTAGAAAGATACTGGTTTATAATCTCCTATGCACAAGTAATAGTCATGTATTAGAGGGTAGTTAGAACAAAACAGTTGGGCATTTTTAATATATGCACTCTTTCACTCACTCATTCATTCATGTATACATGTCTTACTAATTTACAAACCATGTTTGCTGTATTAGGTAGCACATGGTAAACACATGAACACCCATAGGCCTTGTGGTCTTTGCTGTCCAGGTGCCTATAGCTTACTGAGGTCTTACATTGGGCTTTCCAGAAGGGAACAGGCCCTGCAGAGGAAGTCCCAGTCCCCATTAGGAAGAGTCCAGGGGACTTCTCAGAGGAAGCGGAGGTAGAGATGGAGAATGGCCAGTCATCACCCAAATGAGCAAGACCTTTTGTGTTCCTCACAAACTGGTGGACATTCACCTGACTGGTCTCGCAGGACAGAGAGAGGGCCATGAGTGGACTGCTGGCTCGTGAAATGTGACATCCAGATCAGACTGCTGAATTAAACGAGGCTGTCATGTCTCCATCTTCCCAATGGAAGGGTGACAGGGGACACCATGCTGCACCTAGCCTGTGGCATATTTGACACGGGGACAAGAAAAAGTTAAAGGTAGAGAAAAGGCAATTCAAACGCGTCCCCAAAACCCCAGAAATAGTTTCTCTATATCATTTTTTTTCAGTGGGTTTGGTTTTGTGTGTGTGTGGAGTGATCTAGAGAAGTGATGTTTACATCAGCTATTTTTTTTTAAAAATCACATTTTGAGGCTGGGGATGAATCTCAGTTGGCTGGATGTTTACCTCCCATGTGAGAAGCCCTGGGTTTGATCTGCAGAGCCAGTTAAACTGCGTGTGGTGTCAAAGGTCTATAATCCCACGACTTAGGAGGCAAAGGCAGGTAGATGACAAGTTTGGGGTTGCCCTTCATAGCCACCCTGAGATGTATGATACTCACTATATACACTCATGTACATGTTCATGTGTGTTTTCCCTTCTCAGAGCTGGTAACTATACAGGAACACCAGGTAATCTTTTCCTTTTGTTTGCCTCGGGAGTGTGTGTGTGTGTGTGTGTGTGTGTGTGTGTGTGTGTGTATGCAGTATTCTTTGTAAAGTACTGTTTGGGAAGCACTTCATTCCTGCCTTAGTATACAGGCTGAAGGAGAGGACATTGGAAAGTTAGCAGGAAGTCACCTGACCTAATTATTCATTTGCAGCCACACAGAAAAGCATGAATATTATTGCATTTATCTCACCGAGTGGTAATTGTTTAAAATTTACAAATGATGGGGTCCTAGCCACTCTGAATACTGAGCATCTTAGAACAACAAAACAAACAGAAAGAACAGAGAGTTGCTACACTGCTTGAGGGTTCTTGGAAAATGGCTTCACCTTGCCGAATTAGCTCCCCCTCCCCTCTAAAGATAAACTTGAATGCATCTGACATTAATTTGGTTTCAGAAGCATCTCTATCTAGACAGGAAAACTTCCTAATTTGCTTACCTCGCCAGCCACAATCTCTTGCTTTCTTTGACTGCACACTAGGCAATTTCCCTGGGTTAAATTACATTAATGCTGATTAACAAGGAATGATTTGTATCTTCTCTGGTCTACCTCCTCCCTCCTCTTGTTATCTTTTTGTGTTACAAGTGGGGAAAACAAAAACAAAAACTTGTTCTGAAATAAAATCAATTAGAAACGCCTGGCTGAGAGTTTAATTGCATGCTCAGAGAAAGTTAGTGCTAGAGATGAGTCACGCCAGCGACTTCAAGCTGCATTGGTCTGAATAGTTGTAGCCTTGTGCCAGGCTCAGTCTGCTCCCGTGTGGGTACGCTGGCCAGGGGGTTGGAATTCCAAGTTCTAACCTTCAGAGGCAATGTGTGTGCAAGGCCAGCACCCGGTCTCCCTACAACGGAAGCCACTCAGCCTCTTTAGAAATAGAACTGCACTGGAGGAAATGTGATTGAGAACCTATAGAGAAGCTCGGATTCTGGATGTTTCAACAATTAAGATGGCGTTTCTGGCCCTGGTGATGTTTGGAACAGCTCCAAAGAGCACAATTGTACACCGTGCAAACTATGTCGTAGATGTTTTTTCTATCATTGAAAACATTGAAGGGATGTAAGGGGGAAAGTCTATGTGCCTTGTTACTTCTTAAAAAAAAAAAAGCAATAAATACCCATGGGAACGCACAGACACACCCCAATGTTTGTTACCGACCATCTTCAGCTATGCCCCCGCCCCAACTCCCTGCGATCTTCTGAACACGACTGCTTCAAATCACAGTCGACTAATTAGGTTGATTGGGGAGACATAAAGCCACCAGACGACTGCAAGGACCATAAAATGGCTGAGTTCAGTTTCTCCCTATTAAGTCGCTGGCGATAGAGAGGTGTGAGGCTGAGGAGGAAGCGGGGTGAGTGCTTGCCCACCATGAGCAAGGGCCTGTGTTGGTTTCCAGTCCCAAAAACAAGAACAAGAAAATGGAGAGGGAGAAGAAAACCGGGAGGCAGGGCTTAAGTGGGGCACAGATCCAGTTATCCACATCGCTCATATAGGCTATATTCTAAGGAGACGGGAAAGCTGAAAATAATGCAAGGCTACATCTGACTATGTTAGAGACACAGAGGGGCCTTTAGGGGCCCCGAGTTTGTAACGCATCTGGCAATCTCAGGCAGGTTTAATCCTAGACTCCAGACACATTTCAGGTACATCCATGAAGAAAGACACTCTGATGAAAGCTTGGGGTGTGTAGAGCAGCATTTTCAAACCAGGTTTCCAAAAGGCTTGATGGTTAAACTTGGATGGTTAAACTCAATGCAACCCAAATCTGTGGTGCAGATGCCCCCTGCTGGCCAGAAGAGGAGTGCGCTACAATGGCTGTGGGTTAAAGAACCCTGGATCTGGCTAAGGAAACCCTGCAGGCTCCTTTCCACAAAAGTGGAAAACTATATGTTTCTTGCTTCCTAAAAAAGCGATAAATACACACACATACACACACACACACACACACACACACACACACACACACACACACACCATCTTCGTTTACCCCCCACCCCTCCCAGAGTTCTTCTGAACATGACTGCTTCCATTCGAATAGGGAAAGACTCCATCACTCTGACATCTCCTATTTCCTTTGGATAAAAAGAAACCAACCACTGCCTCTGTTTTAGTCATCTAATAAAGACGGGGACATTAAAATACATGTCCATCTTCTTACCTGAGTTATGTAATTTCTATTTGGTACCTTAGGTAAATGACCCTAGGGTTAGTTTGCATAAAATAACCCTCAGCGACAGAAGTGGGTGAAAGGTGGAGAATGACGGCACTTTAAGGAATTATGTATCTTTGTACTACCTGCTGTCCACTGCAAAAGGAAGCTCCTCTGATCAATGTGTCAAGATCAGGCCAAGTCTGTGGGTACAAACATGATGACCATTGAGCAAAACAGCAATAGCCTGTACTACCATAGGACCTACCTCCTGCCCATGGGGTTTTCTTTAGGATGATATAAAAGCAGTCATGAAATTTCCTCCTGTGGAAAAGGCCTCAGATGTAATCAGAAAGCAGTTGGTTACCCCACAGTTGTAGTAGAAATAGTGCTACTATTTTTCTTGCTTTCATATTTAACCCCATCTTCTTAGTAGGTATCGCTGTCTATACAGCTTAGTGTTGAGCCAAAGATTAACTTAAATCCCTAAAGCCAATAAAAGTTCCCAAGTTTTGCTGATGGACTTATTTGTGGGTTGATAGGGATAATAATAAATTTTTTCCATAACTTCTGGCACACAGTTCTCACACTTGGTTTTATTCGGGATAGACTATGTATTAACTGATGATAATGAACCCATCTTGGAGATCAGAGCTGAGCTTACACCAATGAGGTGATAGGTGGCTCCTAGACAACCCTAAGGCAGGGTTGGTTACCGAAGGACAAGTAATTTGAAGACTGGGACTTTCAGCATCATTCATACATTCCTGGGAACTGAAGGGGGCAGGAGGCTTGAGCTTAGTTCTGTAAAAACTTGCTGGATAATGCAATATAGAGTTCTGGCTTGGTGAATGAAGGCATGTGTCGGAGGGGACACATCTCTATTACCTGGGTAGAGAAGGTTTTTTTTTTTTTTTTTTTGTTTGTTTTTTGTTTTTCGAGACAGGGTTTCTCTGTGGCTTTGGAGACTGTCCTGGAACTAGCTCTGTAGACCAGGCTGGTCTCGAACTCACAGAGATCCGCCTGCCTCTGCCCCCCGAGTGCTGGGATTAAAGGCATGCGCCACCATCGCCCGGTTTAGAGAAGGTTTTGTGCTCGGATCCCTTGCAAGAAACTGGTAAGGTAAACCTAGTTCCGTGGGCCCTCCTAACAAAATGTTAACCAAGAGAAGAGAGTCTTGGGAACTCCTTTTCTTTTCAGCTCCTTTTTATTGTTTTTACTGAGCTATATGTTTTTCCCCACTCCCCCCCTTTCTCCTCCCTTCCCTTCTACTCTCTCTCATGAACCCCACGCTCCCAATTTATCATTTTCTACTTCCCATGTAGATTAGATTCATGTATATCTCTCTTAGGGTCCTCTTTGCTGTTTAGGTTCTCTGGGATTGTGAATTGTAGGCTTTTTATTTTTTGCTTTCTCTCTAAAAGCGACTTATAAGTGAGTACATATTATATTTGTCTTTCTGGGTCTCAAAAGAACAATATTCAAATTCATATGGGAAAAAAATTCTGTACAATAAAGGAACTTCTGGAGGCATCACAATCTCTGACTTCAAACTCTACAACAGATCCACAGTACTGAAAACAGTCTGGTATTGGCATAAAAAAAGACAGGAAGACCAATGAAATTGAATCAAAGACCCGGATATCAGTTCATACACCTACAAACACCTGAATTTTGATAAAGAAGCAAAAAATATAAAATAGAAAAAAGAAGCATATTCAACAAATGGTTCTAGCAAAACTGGATATCAACATGTAGAAGAATGAAAATAGAACCATGCACAAAACTCGAGTACAAATGAATCAAAGACTTCAACATAAAACCAACCACACTGAACCTTATAGAAAAGAAAGTGGGAAGTACACTTGAACACATTGTCACAGGAGACCACTTCCTAATTATAAGCCCAGTAGCAGAGACAATGAATACAACAACTAATAAATGGAACCTCCTGTAACTTAGAAGCTTCTGTAAAGCAAAGGACATAGGCAACAAGACACAATGGCAGCCTACAGAATGAAAACTCTTAATTTATAACTGGTTAATCAGAAACACTGGTGACCTGGAACTCACAAGTGGAATCTGAAGTGGTCACAGTCTTGTATGTCTGGCTCTTTTAATTTGAAAGGGCCGATGCTGGAGCTTTCTAGATATCGTCAGAACTGAGTTGAACTGTTGCCCATCTGCTTTGTCAGAGAACTGATTCCCGTCAGAAATCACCCCTCAGAGCTAGGGAATACACTCCATGTGGAGACTGTTTGCATGTCTTGCCTCACTTTGACTAACTACCACCCCTTTCCATATCCTCCTGTGTGTCTGTACCAGTCCTGTCGATCACTGGTGTGTTCCTGGGTTGAGTCCGTCTCATTCTTTTCTACTCATGGGCTCCTCCCATTAGTCTGGGCCATGGGTAGTCATATCAATGGCCCTGTGTACAGCTCATGGTCTGGATTTCACCATCAAGTCTGCCTCTCACTCCGTCTTCCCTTCCTTCCTTCAAGCTTCATCACCTCACCATTGCTGTTTGTATTCTGTTTCCTGTGAAAAAGATCCAAGAACAATTATTATTAAAATATTTGCACGCATATACACGTGTACATATACACAAATGCATATATTTGTATTCGAATTAGTTATGTAAATTAACTCACCCACTCTATCCTATTTCCTTTCTTTTCTTCTCGTCTTCTTAGTTGTTACTTTATGCTAGATGTCATAAATGTAATCCTCAAAATAATATCTCTAATTGCCTTTCCATTTATTCTTTCATGTTTGAGGAGATAATGTTTTATATCAAGCATGCTCTTAGTAATAACGATCATATTTTTAAAAATGACTCACAGACCAGCCTGGGCTACAAGAACTAGTTCCAAGACAGGCTCCAAAGCTACAGAGAAACCATGTCTCATAAAACCAAAAAGAAAAAAAAAATGACTCAGGTACATTGTAGAGATCATTTTTTAACTTTTTGAGGAATGAGGTCTTGTTTTCCCCTTTCTTTTACTGTCCTTGACTCTCTGCAAGCCCAGATTTCATTGTCATTAGTGTCTTTATATTTTTAGCTCACATCTGCAACACTGTTTGCCAATTGAATTTTTACAGATTTTGCTTTCTTGAGGAGAGTACCTCTTGTCCCTTTTATTTTTATGTCTATAGTAATTATGCACATTCTCTGTGCTATGTATAATTATGTTGTTTTTTTGAGGAGGACATCTATTGTTTCTAAAAGCAAAGTGTTGGGGATGAGAACCCATGAGGAAGCAGAAGGCCTGAACGGAGGCCTTGTCTCAGGTAAAGGGAGCTATTGTCTCAGAGTTCTTTCTCACAAAATCTTCAGTTCCCTGTTATTATCACATTTTCACTTCTGTTTCTTATCTTTAGGATAAGTGAAAAATTAATGTTTCATATTGCAACTGAGACTGCCACAGGTTCCCCTCCACTTTGCCTCCAGGCATTTCCTCTATGAAGAGGAATGGGTCAAAGAAAATCCTAAGAGTGGTCTCCACGGCTTTTGGCCTTATTCTCTGCCTATTCCTTATTTGGGATTTGGTCTCCCCAGCCCCCACCTGCTCCTCTTCTACCTCCGGTATGCTTTCTGTCATGTTGTCAGCTCTGTTGGGTCAGGGAACTCAGAAATCACAGGCCCGTGCTTCTTGCTTTGTAAATAACTGTATACAGAGGAAAGTGTCAAAACGGTCATCCACTCTGGCTTTTGGAATGGGCTTGTTTGGTTCAGGTCCCTGGATTACATGCTGCAGTTGCAGGTTTTTTTTTTATTTTTTTAATTTTTTATTTTATTTATTTATTAAAGATTTCTGTCTCTTCCCCGCCACCGCCTCCCATTTCCCTCCCCCTCCCCTACTCAAGTCCCCGTACCCGTCAGCTCAAAGAGCAATCAGGGTTCCCTGCCCTATGGGAAGTCCAAGGACCACCTACCTCCATCCAGGTCTAGTGAGGTGAGTATCCAAACTGCCTAGGCTCCCACAAAGCCAGTACGTGCAGTAGGATCAAAAACCCATTGCCATTGTTCTTGAGTTCTCTTGCAGTTTTGACAAAGCCAAAGAGTCTGTGCTTGGTCAAGCTTTAGTGGGTTTTCCACTGTGCATATCCATGTACTTCTCTATGATACCCACTGTTAGCAGAAGAACCCTACCACTAAGCCACTTTAGCCAGAAACCCCATCTTTGAAATCTGAAGAGATTTCCATCCTTCCCCAGTCCTAGGGGATCAGCTGATCACCCTGGACGTTTTGGTGCGATTCTGCTTAAGCTGCTTTACTCAGAATCTCCCACAGCCCCTAAGCTGCCACACACTACCCCACCCTACCCTTGCTATAAATTCCCACTTATCTATACTATATTCAGAGTTAAGTCTGCTCTCCCCCACTGCAACAGTCCCTATACCTGTCATCACAGTTCTAAATCATGTCTCCCTTCAGCAAATATCATTGTTTTCTTTCTCTTCAACAACTGTTACTCAAGGCAATATGGCCTTTAAAAAGATGATCTTTCTCATCTCATTTTTCATAGTGTGAGATGCTATGGTTGGGCTAATTGATCTTTCAGAACTTCCTGGCATAAAACCCTGATTATGTAATCCCATTATCTTCTGGCTCAGTGCAACTCTGAACTGTCTCACCAACACAGTACAATGGAGCTGCATACAATCTATTGTTCACGAAGCCAGACCTCCCGATGTATTTATAGAGATGTTTCTTTAGAGTGATTGAATTATGCCTTTCTTTGTTGCCAGCAGTTTATTTATTCTCTTATTTTAAAAAATCTTATATTAATGTTATGTTCTCTCACAGGACAATCAGTCTGAGAAACCTATTGTTCATATGCACACAAAGGAAATTTTCGACACTGTCAGCTCTTAGGACTACATAACTGAAGAGACCAGGAGAGGTTTCCAAGTGCCACCAAGGCTGCTTTTCTTGATTTCTCTGTCATGTTTTCACAGAGAAAAGGTTAGTTTTGATATTCTGAGCTACCAGCCAATCCAAGCCAGTTACTTATAACCAAGGATGGTCCTAAAAATGGCTATAATAAAAAGGAATGTCATTCAGGTAAAATTCTTTGAATTTGGGGTTAGGGAGAAAAGTATTCACAGGAGTTGAATAAAGCAACAAAAGAGAGTGAACTGTCTGCTGTTCTTACACTCCCTGGGCTTTGCGAGTTTAGTGATTGGTGCCTACACCAGACAGAGCGCAGTGCTGCAGGAGTTTCAGAGTCACTATTCTGAGAAAGGAAAAACCAATCCTTTATGAGTGGGGAGGTAGGATCATAAAATCTTACACCAGGTTTTCGTAAATGTCTACCACGTCATTATTTTCTTGAATGTGTGCGAAGTCGAAAGGTCAAAGACACAGATGTGCTAATGTAGATATTTTACATATTTCTCACACCCAAACAAGAAGGATTTTGGAGAATTTGAAATATTTGGTATGGAGCTTATTTCAGAATGCATCTATCATCAGTCTAAATAAATGGGAGTTGTCATTTAGATCAATACAGACACCCAGATTCTGAGTGGGGCAGAAGAATCTTTGTTAAGGTCAGGGAGAAGGCCTCTGTGCAGGCTTCGGTAGTCAGGTTATCTGGAGAAAGTGACCTTTATCTACGCTACTACCATTAACTTCTACCATTTAATTTTACATTGAAGGTAAAATCACTGGCATTTGTAATCGGGGAAGTATGTCCAAAGGAAAGCATACTTGTTTTTTAATTTAATTTTTTCATTTAAAATTAACTGGGATAATTTTTTTTCAAATAACTCATCAGGGAAAACACAAACATTTTCAACAATGTTTTGATTATTAAAGTAATTTAAGCAAGTAAAGTAATGTGGAAAATAAACAAAAGCATAAAAGTGTACCCCCAAACTGCCTACAAGCTTGTACCTGGAGGCAAGCACAAATATCAGCTGGAGCTGCCCCGTGCATGTAGCGCTACAGTCTGTCTCCGATGGTTTCAGCAGAAGGAATGGTATTCATGAGCATTTGTCCACTGTTTATCCACCATTTTAAACCTTAAAACACAGGGCTGGAGACGTTGCTCAGAGGTTAAGAGCACTGGCTGCTCTTCCAGAGGTCCTGGATTAAATTCTCAGCAACCACATGGTGGCTCAACAACCATCTGTAATGAGATCTGGTGCCCTCTTCTGGCTATGCAGACATACATGCAGGTAGAATACTGTGTTCATAATAAATAAATCTTTTAAAGAACACTAAAAACACAGAGATGAATAACTGCCCCCCCCAAAGTGTCAACTCCAGGGATTGAACCCCAGTCATCAAGTTTACACAGCAAGCATCTCTGTTGAGCCATTAGAGGTCAACTATTCATATTGTGGTTTCAGTTTTAAAGAAAGATAAAATAGTTCGGGTAAAACAATTAAGCGATGAACATAACTTACTACAAAGGTAAATGGGCGACTCAAAAGAAAAAAGTCCTAAGTGACAAGCTTTGGATACTTCCTAAATCCTAAAGAAAAATGAAATCCTTTGAGGAATTTTAGACATATAGGAGTATCTCTGAAAGGTTGCCCCATTGTAGGAGAAATCTGTGTGTTCCCTATCCTGCTTTGGACTGGTGTATCCTTTTTCCGAAAGGAAATGGCCTTGCTCAGTTACTTCTGCTTTGCTCCCCTATTGCTTTGTAGGATGCTGAGAGTATCCTTTTCCAGCCGTGCCAAATGAGAAACTTGATTTGCTCATCTGGAAGAGAAATACATCTGCGCTTTCACTACTGTTAACTATGACAGGCTTGTAGCATTAATTTCTTTTGTAATTGGTTTGACAATTGTTTTTTTAATGAGCATTATTATGCTAAGCACAGCACAAAGACCAGTGAGGAAATGGGATAGAGTATGAAATGTGTTGCTTATTTTGAAATAGACACCTAGAAGCTATTTTGATTGAAAAAAGTTTTTAAAGCATTGATGAGGGGGTGGAAATATTAAGAGCCAGAGGTGGTGTGTGACTATAAGGAAATAGTGTTTTTCAGACACAACAAGACACAAAGTCCCACACAAGAGAGTTTGTTTTCAGCTGGGCGGTGCTGGCACATGCCTTTAATACCAGTGTTCAGGAGGCAGAGGCAGGAAGATCTCTGTGAGTTCAAGGCCAGCCTCTCCAAATTCTAGTTCCAGGACTTTGAGGGCTGTTACACAGAGAAACCCATTATCGAAAAACCAGGCGGTGGGGAGTCCGTTTTCTTTAAGAATGTGGCCCCTGGTAAGTCAATGACATTCCAGTGGAAGTCAGCACAAATTGTACTGGATGGGTTTAACAAAACGAAACAAAAAAAAAGACATGAAGTGGGGTGGGTGAATTATGGAAATGTGGGTGGATCTGGAGGGAGGTAGAGGGGCAAATATGGTCAAAATACATTGTATAAAGAACTAATAAAAAAGACCCAAAAAAGGCATTGACTCCTCACCTGGACACGTCCGCAAGGTAGCTGGAAGCATCACAAGAGTTTGACCTCTGTGCCTTAATTTGGAGTCTCTGCTTTGTTTTCCCTGAAGGTACAGAGATTAAGTCATTGTCCTTCATCTTTCCTCTGAGTCACCTTGGATCTCCAGAAAAAGAAATAAAGGTTGTTACTCCTGAAGGCAAGCCTGCATGCTGGAGCAGAATTGCTCTTGTGGGAGCCAGACGTTGTGCTTGAGTCCTAGGACCCCCAAGAAGACCACCACGGAGCCACACTTCCAAGTGCAAAAGCAAGGTTTCATTTAAGTACAGGCTAGCATGGGTCCTTTGCCTCCCAGTCTGACACATCAGATAGAGGGAGAAGGACTCTGTCTACTATTGTAAAGGGTTTATAAAGACAAAAACCACAAAGCAGTCACAAAGTTACAGTCTCAAAATACAAAATTACTTATCCTGTATCATAATTGGCTAAAAGTGAGGTAAAGCTCAGCTGTTAGTTCCTGGTAGGCTACTAGTATCTAAAGGGGATAGCAACAGCCTCCTCCCCCAATTATGTCCTCCAGACATCTGCTGACCCTGTGCTAACCGTGGGGACTTCTTGAAATATTGCCCAGCTGATAGGGGAAGTTGGGTGGGGGAATGGGCTGCAGTCAGCAGCATTAATGTAACTTAGGTTTCTCCATTAGCTCATACTTTCCCTAAAGAGGGATCCTAAGGCCTTCATCTTATTCTGGGGGCTGAGGGCGGACTTCAGCTCTTCTGCAGCTTTCAGCTTATCCTGGGGGCTGGGGTGTAGTTAAAGGTCCCAAAAGGGCCCAGCACAGAAATGGAATCTTTTCTGGCCTATCACCAGACTGCCCCCTCAAGACTAGAAGAACTCCTTCAGACAACCTTGCAGAAGCAGAGCTGGGACAGTGCTCAAGCCAACCTGCCCTTGGCCAATAGTGCACAACCCTGTTGACCTCTGCCCTGTCAAGCCAACCCATTTGTGCGTTCTTGCCAATACGACCATATTGTCTCCTTTCTCTGCTTCTCACCATTAATCGATGACCTTGGCTCTCATGGCCAAGCCTTGCCCACTGAGAGGGCGTTTACCCTCAAGTTCTAGTGTCTCTCCCTTTTCTGGAGTAGCGGAGTGACAGGACAGGCTTGAACAAAGCTGCAAAGGTAACTAATCATAAGTTATAATGATTCATTCCCAAATTGCTACTATGCTTGGTTAGGTGACTAGTTAAATTAATCCATGATAGAGCCAGTAGAGAAGATGGCCAGTTGTTTCCCTTAATTCTGCTCTGGAACTCAAGCGTTAGGGAACCAATAGTGCTTTCTCATTTGTCTCTGTGATAAACACTGGAATGTTGCAAAAATTAACCATATGGTGTGGACATTTTTGAACCAAACATCTCAGTAGAAAGTTCAGTTGAACAACGTCAGAACCATCCGCTCGACCCCTACGCGAAGGGTGAACTTCTATTGAGTGTCAACCTAGTGTCTAAAATGCCAGTCTCCTTTCTTTAATTGCTAAGACTATGGTGAAGCCAGCTGAGAAACAGCCAGCTAAGTGCCCCCATCTTTGCACATCTGTTGTAAACGTGAAGGGCTCCTACAATACTGCAAAAGAGAGATGATGAACTGAGAGGCGCCTTTGACAGTGATGGGCGAGGTCTCTAGTGGGACCTACTGGTGTTACTTTGTTTCTACATTTTCAAGTTAAGTGTGTTATCAAGGTTGCTGAGGTTCTGTGTATCCCAGTTGTCCCATTGGTAAAATAGCGACAATATCCACACAGGATAGTTACTGCAATAAAGAATGGAAGGGTGCGTGTGACAGTGCACTGTGAAGCTGGAGGCACATCACTGCATGCGAGGGATCTCCCTGTGCTTCTGCGTACCTGAAAACAAAAGCTGGGGGGGGTCTCATAGAAGAGGACTGTTTAAAGGGATGAAATATTCTAAGAAAAATATTCTTGTTCTTTGTTTTTTCTTGGTTGGTACTGTGGATTCTGAATAAAAATCACCATGTTATTATTTTGATTAAGTAGAAGTAACTCTTCCTTACAAGAAAGACAGGAAAACACAGATCCTTCCCATTGCTGGTATATTCAGTGTTGCTGTGACTATTTTTAGAAATGGTAGAAATTGACTTTTCCAAAAATGACTCATGTTTTTTTTTTTTTAAAAAAAATCATGGATTACTTTAAAATATCAGGTTCTACTTTTTTTTTTTTTTTTTTTTTTTTTTTTTGATTTTTGAGACAGGGTTTCTCCGTTGCTTTTGGTTCCTGTCCTGGAACTAGCTCTTGTAGACCAGCCTGGCCTTGAACTCGCAGAGATCCACCTGCCTCTGCCTCTGCTGGGATTAAAGGCGTGCGCCACCACCTCCCGGCCAGGTTCTACTTTCAAGTTTTTAGCTCTCAGTGCTGACTTCATCTTCCCTTCCATTACCTTGATTCATAAGGCAACCATTGAAATTCTCCCTTTTCTACAGGGCACAGGAGGGAGAGGGTCGTTGACTGCCCACTGCTCCCAACAGTGGGACTCAGGTTTTCTGTTCCACGACAGGTACGACTTGGAAAGGCATGGCCTTGTCATTCTCATCTGATAAGACAAAGTCCTTTTGTGATAGAGACCACTTATGAATGAGCACCAAGTTCTGATACTGTCATCTTTTCACAGATCCCAGACCTGGAGCCTGAGATGTTTCTGTCTTGAATGTAAATGATCAGAACTCCAGACTCTGAGAGTTTAAATCCTTCAGCTGTTTCCTCGCACGTGCCATCCAAAATATTTCTCGATGCTCAAGCCTCAGGCAGGTCTTGGGGTTAGAGCCCTATAGTACATCAGTGGATAAAAATGGTGGGTGCTGACTATCCTCTGAGCTACATTCTCCCTTTTCATGCAGCTGTTGTAAGACTGAAGACGCTCTCCCCATTACCAAGAGACAGCAGTGATCTGCCTCAGCAGGATTCGTCAGTATCAAGGTGATTCATATTGGCAGAGGGAAAGGCTACCTCTATTTCACTGGTAATCATTTTGGATTCCCTATGGACACAAATTCAGAATTAGTAAGATAAAGGAAGAAGCAATGCAAAAATAATACCCAAGCAAATGGCCAAAGATCCAGTCTTCTGGGACAGACAGATTCATACGTCTGCTTCACAGCACTCAGAACCCTGCTGGCTTACAGCTGTGCTCCAATCATGGCTACTGAACCTGAGCCCGGAGTTTGGGGGAAAAGCAAGGACACAGCTCAAGTTGCTGAGCAGCGGAATAATCAAACTGCAAGGCTGATGGGAAAGGCAAGGCAAAGGGTACTTCTTCCTCAGCTGCCAACCTGTTCTATACATCCATCAAGACATGCTGAGGAGAAAAGATGAATAAAGGGAGGTACTGAGAATTTATTTCTGAATGAAAAATGCCAAAGTAGGAGGACACTGTCTATAAACATATAATTTAAGTCAATACACACACAATTTAAGTCATGATGATTTTCCCCTTTGACAGCACAGAACATTTTGGATAGGTGAACAACATTTTTAGTTATTATAGCCTATTTTATATAAACAGAGGTGAGTGGGGTGGGGTTTGGGGCAGGAGTAAAACCAAGAACACTTTCAGTTAGCCAGAAAGGTCTTTGATAGTTTTTTTAGGTTTATTTTATTTTATGCATATTTGTCTGTGTCAATGTATGTGCACCATGTCTGTGCCCAGTGCCTGCAGAGGCCAGAAGAGGGCATCAGATCCCTGGGGCTGGAGTTATAGATGACTGTGAATCCCCATATGGACTCTGGGAGCTGAACCTGGCTACTCTGGAAAGGCAACAGGTGTTCTTAGTCATCGAGTCAGCTCCACGAATCTCAGAATGAGTATTTACAGAGAATAATCTCTCCTGTGACTGTGTGTTTGTCTTCATTCTGAATTTCCCAGGTCTCAAGTCCAGGTGTTCTGCGAAGTTCATCAAATTCTCTCCATGTGTGAGACCCTGACTCACCCGCTAGAGAGGGCTTTCAGCTGGTTTAGTCAGATCCTAGATAATCAAGTTTCAGTCCTGAGTTTCCCTTCAGAAAGAAGTAAAGGCACAAGGTCCTCTTGGGACCTCTAGTCTGACTATGCTGGTTTCCTGTTAGGAAGGAAATCTAGATGTATTTGGTGTTGAGGAAATCAATTTAAGGCAGTTATCCAGACCAAATACTCTGAATATTTACTTCTGTTTTCTGGTCTTGGTTTTGCTTTTAGTCCAAATAGGTATGCTATTCTTCATTCAAAGCTCCTCTTTTCTCCTCTGTCCCCATCCTACCCCCTTCTTTCCATCTGTTTTTGTCATTACGGTGCTGAGATTTAATCTAGGTCTGAGGAATGCTGAACACATCCCTACTACTGAGCTACATCCTCCTCCTAAACACCATTTCTTTATAAAGAGGAAAGTGACTATTTTTGAAACAAAATTATCTACTAATTAAGAGTATATTCGTCACATCAAGTAAGATTCTTTAGGGCTGAAAGGAACTGAGTAATAGGTAAAGTGGCAACTCACTTGGTAATGTAGTGAGTCTTTACTGTGTGCCAAAAGTTACTCACGATTTCTAGGCATAGCAAGAACATTCTTAGTCACTTTTACATATGAGGTTAAGTGAGTTGCAGAGACAGGAAATGACATCAGGAAGGGGAGGTGGTATGTAATCTGAACTCATGATCTTTTTACATCTAAGTTTGTGATTTTCTTACTGCATCATGCTTCCTTTCTGTCTAATACATTTCTTAAGATACACACTAAAGACACACTGACGGCCTGAGGTCTCCTTAGAAGTGAAGAGCTGGGGTGATCCATGCTCACCCTTAAACTGGTGTGCAGTTACATCATAGATCAAAAAGCACCAAGCCCAGCTCCTCGCCTCATCCAGCCTTCCATCCTCCACCCTTTGTAGCTCTGGCCTGGCTCCCTTGGTTGGGCCCTGCCTTAGCTTTCCAGTCTTTGGTGCTGTTCCTTTCCTCCAGGCCATAGTCAAGCTGCCCACTACCTGCCCTCTGACTTTCCACTTCCGGCCTCCACTCTCCCTCAAGGTCTGCCCTCTCTGGGGTAACCTGCTCCCCTTCCATGGTGTGTCTTAATTTTCCCAGCTTTCTCAGCCCACTGAGAGGTCCCCCTTGCTTTTGTGGCTGTTAGTGGCTTCCTGGGAAGTTCCACAGCACCTCCCAGTTTATTTCTTACCAGGGAATCCCTTTCACTCAGTCAAGTCATTACCTGTGAGTTTCCTTTGGCTCTGGAGGGCTATGGCTGACTCACTGTTTGATTTTCCAGTATCTATCTTCCAAAGGAAAGCTGACATGGAAGTAAGGATACAGGACTTAAAAAATTTGGGGAATATATAGTCAAATTTTATTTAAAATATATAACACTGAAGGTATAGTATTTGGATATTTTTAAAATTCAAATACCACATGGAACATACTTGCATTGAAAAATCTTCATAACCTTATCTGCAATTGAATTTCACCAGTCCAGTACTTTATCTGGCAACTCACCTGTAATATTTTGAAGAAAGCACTTCCAATGTGTGCTTCCAGTATGGGACAGCGGCATCATCACTGATGATGAATGGAGCCATCTGAGAGCATTGTTATTTAAAGATGATACTATGAAAATGGTAAGTCATTCCAACTTCTAGTTTTAGTACTGACTTTTTGAGATCTCCAGAGACTTTCTCCAAACAACATAACTAGCTGCTGTTCAACTACACACCTCATCACCACTAAAGCTGTTTAAAACATAAGCATTCCAGAAGAGATCTTGGAGCTATGAGAGAATGCAGACGTACTGTACCTCTCTGTGCTCATGTGCTCATCCTGAGGCCAGCATCACCAGCTCCATCAAGTCTTAGCCTACTGTATACGTTGTTTCAAATTGTGAAGTCTTTAAGAGTCAGTGACTGATCTGTTTGGTCACTGCTTAATTTTTCCCACTAAGTGCACCATCAATAGTAAAAGGCCTGGGATGCTGGGTGGTGGTGGTGGCGCACACCTTTAATCTCAGCACTCAGAAAGCAGAGGCAGGCGGGTCTGTAAGAACTAGTTCCAGGATAAGCCCCAAAGTTACAGAGAAACCCTGTCTCGAACTCTCCCCCTTCCCCGAAAAAAAAAAAAAGCCTGGGGTACACTGATGAGCAGGGAGGGAAGATTGGGCAAAGGGACCTTTATCACTGTCTCAATTCTTCACCTTCCAGCAGCGCTTCTCCCCCAGGATCCCTGCTGTTTTCCCAGGATGTTCAGACAAGATCTTTCCTCCAGTTCCTCCTTTCATCCTCTACTCATTATGTGGATAAGCAACTGTACGAACTGGACTGAACAAAAGTTTAAAGGCTGGCATGTTTCCATGGCGCTCCTTTAAAGACTAGTTTGAATGCCCTTTGGGCTTTCTATAAAGATTCTACTGGCTTCTTGATGTCGGTCACTTTCTTCTGTGGCTAACCACACTGTGTAGACCTTCGTAGTACATACAGTACAGTGCTGGAGCTGTTTATAAATGCACACATACACAAAATACCTCTTTTTATATTACACCGCCAATGTCATTGTAATGTCTGCCTAACAAGAAATGAGTATAGATTAGTCAAATAAATATTTCTGTTAGCTTTTAGATAGAAGGATTCCTGGGAATTTAACAGCTAGCGCAACAATTGTTGAAGAATTAGAGAGTCAAACACTGGGGATAGTCAATAAGAATATTTTAGGTAACTAGAAGCTTTCAACTCTGATAACACTGGGTGTGGGCACTCTAGAGCAGTTCACCCCAGCCATTTTGATGCGGAAGCCCGAGGGAGGCTCTGAGTGGAGCCAGCCTGGGCTACATAGAGAGTTCCAGGCCTGACAGAGAGTGAATCCGACTCTTTCTAAACACACTATGTCTGGCATTTCACTCTGCTGTCTCTTCCGGGACCAAGATGATCAGTTTTGGGAATGCTCACAATGTACAGAATGTTACCAACCTTGTTTCTTCTAATTAGTCTCCAACTGTGCTACCTTACAGCTCCGACTCTCATTTCTGCCGTGACATCTTAGGTACCGTGACATCCTGGTCACTTTTAATTGTGAAACACAGGCGTGTCTATTTTGAAAGAGATGAAGGAACTACAACATAGCATCCATTGCTTTTTTTTTTTTTCAGCCTTCTTTTTTCTGTTAAGTCAGGGGCAGGGAAAAGATGCATTCAACTCAGACCTCTTTTCGCATGACAATATCCACACACTGGTCCGAGGTATTAATCACATTTTCAGCTTAATTAAAAACCTTAATTTTCAATGGTTCCTTTGAGGTTGGTCTCTATAAAAACAGAGATCTTGGTTCCTTGGGGAGATGTTTACTTCTTAAAGAGGCCCTACCCCATCCCTACCTTCCCCACAGTCCTGTTGTGGTGCTTTTCTGGGTGGGGAAATCCCTCTCTTGTCCTGTGGCATCATGAACTGCCCTAGAGATTTCGCACCCTACTCTAAACATTACATACATTCCCAGGGAGCATTAGGAATGATTAATTCCCTTTAAAGTATTTTTTCCCAGTAAGCTTCATTGTGTATTTTAAAGGCCAATGTGCAACTATGCTTTATTTTGATGATTTGAAACCCTAAAATTAAGCTATACTGGTAAGTTCCAGCTATCAGCAGCATCTCTAAACCAGAGTGAGACATTCCTCCCGTGCTTACAAACTTGCCCTTTGTAAGACTTTAAGACAATCCTAAAGCCATTTCTGACAATTCTGAATCCTCTCAGCCTCCATGCCATAGTGCTTCCCCTCCTCCCCTGGGAACCAAGGACCTAACAGCTACACTCGCACGCACTCAGTTCCTGAACAATTACCCATATACGTGTGTTTTGATTCGGTCCCCTGGGAAAAAGGGTCAAAATGACCTCTTACCTCATCTGATCTGGCAACAGCTCTCCAGTCAATTATTGGTAATAGCCCTTTTGAATAAGCCAATCATAACCCCCCTTGTTTCTGTGGCCTTCTCCTTTAAAAATAGCCTGTGCCAGCTATTCGAGGTCTCTCGGCTTCCCGAATGCTGAGGGACCCTGTCATGACAGAATTAATAAAATCCTCATGCTTTTTCATCGGCTGTGGTATGTGAGGTGGTTTCTGGGGGTGACTCCTCAGTGTTTGGACGCTAGAGTCCAACACCTTCTCTTACATTCTTGTATATATATGTGTGTGTTTTTCGAGACAGGGTTTCTCTGTGTAGCTTTGGAACCTGTCCTGGAACTAGCTGTTGTAGATCAGGCTGGCCTCAAACTCACAGACAAGCGCCTACCTCTGCCTCCCAAATGCTCAAATTAAAGGCGTGCGTTACCACCGCCCGGCCTCTTCCACATTCTTTGTGAAGCCCTCCTCAGAACCTCTTACAGGGCTCCATTAGGAGCTCTGCGGTGAGCCTAGAGATCTGGAAGATGAGCAAAGAGGAATATGACAGAGACACCTCTTGTTGGCATCCCTACCTACTAAGATTCTCTTGAGTGCACTCCTTGACTTTACTGTCAATCACCTGTTCATAGCTGTAGATACTGGTCTTCCTTCAATGCACGGTGCTACAAAACTGAAGCCTATGGGCCCTCCTAGTGCTGCCATGTAAGCACCCCTGTAACCAAAGTGATGAAGAGCTGGCTATACATCTTAAATATGGTTAACTATAGGATAACTCTTACGTTATCAGAAGTTTGAAACTTGGGCACATATTTTTTTAACTGTTTCTTAACTGTTAAGCTGGTCCCCTGCTTTATATTTGTATGTTCTCTGTGCAGCTTTCCAATTCAAGGCCCTTCTGGTTAAGTAAATTAGGAGGAGCCTCCATTTCTGCTGAAGCCTTTAATGTGCTCGGGCTGAAGCGCCACTAATTGAATTAATTCCCATTTGTTTACTTTGAACATATCCAGACGGTTTTTAAAGAGCCATTTCTAAGAAACAAAATGAATCACATCTCCTCGACATGTCAAGGAGTAATTAGTACTCAATTAAAGAGAGAGAGCAAAATTTTGCTCTATGGGAGGCTGGTACATGTGTCCTGGCTGAACCTTCAGACTATTTAGAGAATCAATCCAAGAAGACCTTTGGCTTATGATGTTGTGAATCATACTTATGGATTCGCTTGTGCCCTCCTCCAAGAGACATGTTGGAGTTTAACCTCCTAACTTCAGCATTTGAATTGGAAGTAGAGTCTTTTTACATAAAGTAAAAAGAAGTCGTTAGGTTGGTTTATATCTAATACGATTGATGTCTTTTTAAATGGGGAAATTCGGACACAGACACACATAGTGAAAGAATGCCATATGAAGATGAAGGCAGAAATGGAAGTGGTTATCAACAAAGGGATATCAAAGGTTGGCAGAAACGCACAAGATGAAAACTAGGGAAAAGATTCATCCATATGGTTTTCAGGATGAACTGATTTCCTGATACTGTGAGATGGTAGTTCTTGCTGTGGGACAATAAATGAATGTTATTTAAGCCACTTAGAATGCAATAGATGTTAGGATAGCTATGACCGTGGCCTTTCCCTAATCTAAAAAGATCAAGACCAACTTCAGCCACACAGAAAATTCTAGGTGAGCCTCGAACTTTCCGCATTCCTCTCTCCATTTCTCAAGAGTTGGGATTGCAGAGATGCATCATGATGATTGGTCCTGCATGTTTTCCAGTTCAATGATTTTTTTCATTTGCTCCCTTGCAGGAAAGAATGAGAGACACAAACACCTCAGGAAACTGCTAGAATTTAATGGAAGGTGAGATGACCTTTGCTTCAAAAGTAAGAATGGGTAGTATCATTGGATTCAGTATTGAGACCTAGCCATGAGTTGTGTTCAGCACAGGTTCAGAAGTTCTGTATATGGGACTAGGGAAACAGCTCCATTGGTAAACACTCGCCACATCAGCATGAAGGCGTGAGCTTTACCCCCAGCACCTATGTAAAAAGCCAGGTGTGGTGACACATGCTTGTAGTTCGAGTGCTGAGGGGGTGAAGGCACGCATATCTCTGAGGCTTCTTGGCCAGCCAGCCTTGTCTAATCAGCCACTAGATTTGCCCTGCAAACTCTGCGATGTCTGCCATTTCTGGTTGGTTAGAGTGTTAGTTTGAAGGTCTCAGCTTGGCCTTCTTCCATCTGTGTGGTTTGTTACCATGATTTCTGCCGAATCTAAAATGACAGCGTAAGAGGGGTGAACTATACTCTTGCCCCACGTGACTGTACATATGCCTGCTGTGGCCAGGTAAGAAAAAGGATCTAAGTAACCTGTTGTCAGGATAGGGACATCTGTAGCATAGCTGGCTCACTCCTGTGGAGCTCGATCAGAATTAGTGTGATTAAGATCCCTCAGGCAGGGGCCGGAGAGACGCTTGTCAGTGCAGAGCATTGTTGCCCTCGAAGGATCAGAGCTCAGTGCCCAGCACAGTCAGGCAGGTCACCACTGCTTTTAACTGCATCCCGTGGGCATCTGGCATCTTCTTCTGGTTTCCATGGACACACACATACACACAGAAAGACAGACACATAAAGCAAAATGGAATAAAATAGCAAAAGTAAAGACAATTTTCTAAAATTAAAAAAAACAAGAATTCTTCAAAGAAAACTAGTTTTCATAAGAAAATTAACCTTCCAGGTGGAATAAGTGTATTATTATATGTCTTTGTTTCACATACTTTCAGAGAAAAGCTGTAGAGGGACTTTTGTCAATGGATAGAACCAGAAGCAGACACAATCCACAAATGGCTAAAGCTGGAATAAGTGTAAGACAAAAAAAGAAGTGAGGGAGCCCATAACTTCATTCTCTCTCCAGCGATGCTGTGCCTTAGAGTAGGGGATGTTTTATATGACAGTCACAGGGATTTTAGGTCATGCATTGAGGTGTACAATGAAAGATAAACCAAGAAAATTTGGCTCAGAATCTAAAATATTCCAGCCTTGCACAATCAAGAAATTCTAAGACTGGTGGAGGTCACGGCTATCAGCAGCTAAAGGTCATCCTCTGGTATACAACGAGTTTGAGGCACCACTGGAGAAGATAGAAGATGAAAGTTAGTAATAACTAATACAGAAAGTCATATACAACACACTTCAGAAGGCACAGGATATCCTTGTGAATCCACCCAAGAGCCAGTGGAAGATGGATCCCTGAACAACACAGGGGAGGAAGATAATTAGATCAAAGGATCCAGTTAAACCCACCCCCAGCCTGTAAAGCTCCAGAATAAAGCACCCCTAAACTAAAGATTCTACAAGGCTGATTAACTGATTGGAAACTTGTTTATCTTTTTTTTT
>NW_026068003.1:200406-218528 GCF_014885135.2 Alexandromys fortis
TTTTGAAAGACGTAGTCTCCTGCCACTCAGAATGACCTCAAGCTGCTGGCTACAATAGGTTGACTTTAATGTCCCGATCCTCCTGTCTTTGCCTCCCAAGTGCTAGCATAACAGGTATGAGCTCCACACCCAGCCTAGAACTTGGTGTTTGCAGAGCTGGAGATGGGTCTTTTGAAATACAGTCACCTCCTGAGAGTAAAGCCTTCATTATTGAGATGAATGGGAATGTAACCACACTCCTACCAAGGGCCAACTATAAGTCAGGAAGCAGCCCACACCAGACATTGGATTTCCTGGCCTGTTGACCTTAAACTGTCTCGCTTTCAGGACTAAGAGACTATATAAGCAGTAAGAAATAGATTACTGTTGCTTATGAGTACACAATTTATAGGTATACAATATACCCTAGCTGTAAGAGGCCAGATACGGCACACTTGTGAAATTTACATAATAATTGATTACTCTATTAGTGTTACTTTGAGACCGGGTCTCCTGGCACTTGCTGTTGAGCAGGTTAACCTCAAACTTGTAAAAATCCCCCCTGCTTCTGCCTTCTGGGTGCTAGGACTGTGGACATAAGAACTACTTCTGACATAAATAACTAACTTTAAAATTAGAATATATTGATTTTTATTCTTTTTTGTTTTGAGAGGGATTCTCACTGTATAGCTCTGGTTGGTTTGGAACTCACTATGTAGACCAGGCTGGTACTACAAAGACCAGGCTGGCCTCAAACTAATAGAGATCGGACTATCTCTCCCTGCAGAGTACTGAAATTAAAGGCAAGAACCACCACAGCTGGCAGAATACATTAATTTTTAGAATTTTCCTCAGAAATCCTTGTCAGCTCCCTTGAGATAATGTAAACACTACAGACTATCACATATTCAAAATTGAAAATTTACCAGAATAGAAAGTTTGAATTAATAATCATATTGAGCAGACATTTTTCACGATATCAAATCTGTTTGACTGCTGATTCAGAAGGGTCCCTTATTAACTACATTAAAGTACTATAACTTCATGTGAAAGTTGAGGTTAGAGCACGATGTCAGATCTGTGCTTCCTTACATTTATTCAGAGTTCATCATGAGCAGCAAAGGCTGGGTGTTTTAAAGCTCTAGACTACATCATCCTGAAAACAAACACTGCCTCCAAAACCTCCAATAAAAATGAACATGGCTGAAGAGGCAAGCAGGTTACTAAGCTTGGAATGATTAAAGAAAAATAAAATGCAGACACCACTCTGAATTCAATGCCACTTTATTTCTTGAGCCGGGACGCTAAACATGTACTTTAAAGCCTATAAATTTAGAATCTTTTTTTTTTTTTAATGCAGAACATTGTGTCCGATGTTTATCACTGTAGTTCTGATTGCTATTTAAAATGAACTGGAATGGAAGGCTCAGTAAGGTTAAAATCGATACAGCAGCGCCACCCAGTGGGTATACTGACCACACAAATATGCTACTGAAAATTTTCTTTTTCTTTTTATTTATTTAAGATTTCTGACTCTTCCCCGCCACCGCCTCCCCTTTCCCTCCCTCTCCCCCAATCAAGTCCCCCTCCCTCATCAGCCCAAAGAGCAATCAAGTTTCCCTGCCCTGTGGGAAGTCCAAGGACCACCCACCTCCATCCAGGTCTAGTAAGGTGAGCATCCAAACTGCCTAGGCTCCCACAAAGCCAGTTCGTGCAGTAGGATCAAAAACCATTGCCATTGTTCTTGAGTTCTCAGTAGTCCTCATCGTCCACTATGTTCAGCGAGTCCGGTTTTATCCCAGGCTTTTTCAGACCCAGGCCAGCTGGCCTTGGTGAGTTCCCGATAGAACATCCCCATTGTCTCAGTGTATGGGTGTACCCCTCACAGTCCTGAGTTCCTTGCTCGTGCTCTCTCTCCTTCTGCTCCTGATTTGGGCCTTGAGATTTCTGTCCGGTGCTCCAATGTGGGTCTCTGTCTCTGTCTCCTTTCATCGCCTGATGAAGGTTAATATTCAGGAGGATGCCTGTATGTTTTTCTTTGGGTTCTCCTTATTTAGCTTCTCTAGGATCGCTAATTATAGGCTCAATGTCCTTTGTTTATGGCTAGAAACCAAATATGAGTGAGTACATCCCATGTTCCTCTTTTTGGGTCTGGCTTACCTCACTCAGGATAGTGTTTTCTATTTCCATCCATTTGCCTGCAAACTTCAAGAAGTCCTTGTTTTTTACTGCTGAGTAGTACTCTAATATGTATATATTCCATACTTTATTCATCCATTCTTCAATTGAAGGGCATCTAGGTTGTTTCCAGGTTCTGGCTATTACAAACAATGCTGCTATGAACATAGTAGAGCATATACTTTTGTTGTATGATAAGGCCTCTTTTGGGTATATTCCCAAGAGTGGTATTGCTGGGTCCAGGGGTAGGTTGAGCTACTGAAAATTTTCATGTTAAGTTGTGCTGTATTTGTAGTAATACAAATATATTAGTAAATATACTCAAAGTATATTAGGACACCCAAGAATAAAGAGTTCTGTATTTTCTGTGTTACCTGTAATGGCAGCAAGCCACAAACAGCTCACTGGTGAGATGCACCAGTGATTTCTCTCATATGAGATGTTTGACAAGTGTGGAATCATATTCCTGCATGTTCATGCTTTTGTATATATCTCTATATTCATTGTTTCTTCATAATGAGTAATTTAAAGGTTTCTGTTAGATATCCTTAATTTAAAATGAATTTTTATTTTCGAGACAGGGCTTCTCTGTAGCTTTGGGGCCTGTCCTGGAACTAACTCTTGTAAACCAGGCTGGTCTCGAACACACAGAGATCTGCCTGCCTCTGCATCTCAAGTGCTGATATTAAAGGCATGCACCACCACCATCCGGCTCTAAAATGTATGTTTAAAATTTCACTTCAGACTGCTGTTCATGGATGGTCATCATTTTTAAGGCAACAGTAAATATTACTCATGATTCATGAGTAAACTGAATGAGGTTATCAAAGATACCACCACAGAATTTATAAATCAGCCACAATGTGACATAGTCAAAATACTGATATGACCAGACAGTATTGCAACATCCTACTGCATATCAAATTTTGGGATATTGCTTTCAGATTGTAAAAACTGAATGGGATATTTTGTCATTCTTTATTCCTCATAGAAAATGTGAACACAATGGGAGGGCAAAAAGAATCAAAGTACACTTATTTTTTAAACATGTCTTGAGACTATTTCTTTCTTCTGTTAGAGGCACCATGTTTTTAAAAAAGGCTCTTGGGCTGAGAAGATGGCTAACTGGGTAAAGGCACTTAACTAAACTCTATGATTCTTTTTCTTCCCTGGAACTCACACAGCAGAAAAAGAGAAGCAACTCTTGAAAGCTGTTCTCTGACCTACATACACACAATAAATAAATAAAAAGGGGAAAAGGATTTTGTTAAATTGTTCTTAAGATGAATATGATATGTACTCACTCATTAGTGGATTCTAGCCATAAATAAAGGACATTGAGCCTATAATTCGTGATCCTAGAGAAGGTAAATAAGAAGGTGAACCCAAAGAAAAACATGTTGTTATCCTCCTGGATATTGGAAGTAGACTAGATTGCCAGGCAAAAGTTGGGAGCTTGAGGGTGGGGGTGGGGTGGGGATAAGGGGAGATGGGGAGAGAGAAGTGAGAAGGGGGGAATGGGGAGAACTTGGGGGAATAGGATGGTTGGAATGGAAGAAGGGTGGATACGGGAGCAGGGAAGTATATATCTTAATTAAGGGAGCCATTTTAGGGTTGGCAAGAGACTTGACTCTAGAGGGGTTCCCAGGTGTCCAAGGAGATGTCCCCAGCTTGTTCCTTGAGCAGCTGAGGAGAGGGCACCTGAACTAGCCCTATCCTATAGCCACACTGATGAATATCTTGCATATCACCATAGAACCTTCATCTGGCGATAGATGGAGATAGAGACAGAGACCCACATTGGAGCACTGGACTGAGCTGTAGCCACGTTTATTGCCACAACTCTATGGTGTTTCAAGGTCCTTGCCTGCAAGCAAGCTACAACACTCAAATGCTCTCTCTGTAGCTGACCTCCTGCCTCAAAGAGTCAGAGTTTGCACTGGCAGGATGGCCCAGGAAGCCGGCATTTTAAAGTGGTGCAGCTTTTTTCCTGCTACAGCTGAAAACCAAAAAGCATGTGTTCGGCTTTTCATCAACACTGTTTAAGTGTTTCGTGGCAGGACCTCTTAAAAGAGCTGCAAGGTTTTGCAGCTAAAGCTGAGTCAGGAAAGACAAGCATTCGTCTGTAGAGAGTTCAGTCAGTTAGGTAAAATGGGCTTCCCAAGCTTGACGCCTGCTTTAGTTCATCAGCGCTCAGCCAGGGGGTGCACACTTGAAATGCCAGCACTGGGGAGGGGGAGGTAGGCACTCCTAGTGCTCACTGGTGGTGCAGTTTGGTCTGATTGGTGAGCTGCAGGCCAATTAGTGAACCTACCTCAAAGAAAGTAGATGGTGTCTCCAAGGATGTCACTCAAGGTTTTCTTCTGCCCTACATATGCTCATGTACTCATGTACATGTGCCTGCACACAGTCATTGGCACGAGCGAGTGAGCACGCACACACACCTTTTAAAAAGGGCCAGTATTAGGTAACTAACTTTTTTTAAAAAAATAAGTTTTATCCTTGTAATTAAGAAATTTGAACAAACCATTAGTTTGTTTTATTAACAAATTTAAATTCTAACATACTACCAACTGCTAAATATATAGTAAAAATTATCCCTCAAATAGCTTTGTCCACACATTCATCTCCGTTTTCTTCTGAGAAAGACAATATAGTCTCTTTAATCTTGATCTTCGTGTAGTTCATTTGTTTCCTGTTTGGACATATAAATCCTGTTTTAAATAGTTTGAGCACTTACCATTGTGGTGGGTTTGTTGTTGTTGTTGTTGTTTTCGTGTTTTTTTTTAAACTACAAATCATGCACAAATAGCTCAAAATACAGCTAATACTTACTGGGCACTCAATTTTGCGAGACACTTTATTTAAATATTGAAATAACTCCCTGAATCGTAATGTTACTCCATGAAGCAGACAGGACTGTTACGTTGGTCTGTAGAAAGCACTTGTGGTGCCTGGCCCCAGGGGAGAGATTATCGGAGAAAGAAGAAACTAAGATTCAGAGACTTAGTTTACTCCAGATTATTCCAAATCACTTCTTTCAGAGCAGCGTTCTTATTTATTTATTTATTTACTTATTTATTTATTTATTTTTGATTTTCGAGACAGGGTTTCTCCGTAGCTTTTTTGGTTCCTGTCCTGGGCCTAGCTCTTGTAGACCAGGCTGGCCTCGAACTCACAGAGATCCGCCTGCCTCTGCCTCCCGAGTACTGGGATTAAAGGCGTGCGCCACCATCGCCCGGCCAGAGCAGTGTTCTTAAATGTGAGGGAGGAGCTGTTTAGATGAACTATTGATTAGGTACCTCCCATCTCTCCACGTCTTGCTTACAGAGGACTGTACCCAAATTCCAGCTAGACTACTTTCGAACTACGGTGGGCGGCTTTGGGTCACTTACGCAATCTATTTAACGTGGAGCGTTCTTTCTAAGACAAAATAGCAATCCATCCACCCGCGTTCCCATGCCAAGCTTTCATGAATCTTAAGTGAAATGATGTGTACTAATATCCAAGGCAGAACCTGACCCCATCAATGCTTATCCGATAGTGACACTGTTATTGTTACGCCAGGATTCTCAACAATGCTTTTGATTCGGTTGACAACAAAACATCCTTTACCGACTGTCACTCCCTGATCCTACTAGAGGGGCCGGAAACCGTTTGCTCGCTAACCGGGACGCTGGCGATAAAGTTCCGGAAGAAGTCATTAACAACCGCGTAAACACCGCCCGGAACTACGCCCCCTAGCTGCTGCACACCACCCCGTCCGTTGGCGTCGTAGTTCCGACTAGAAGCCAACTTCCTGAATAATGGTTCCGCCGGCCTGGGGCCAAGCTGCGCCGCACATCAAGCCCCACCCACCGCGGGACTTCTGGGCCCTCCGGGTACCCGTCGTCACGGAAGCGTGCTCGGCGGAAAGGGGCGGGCCTCGTATGGGAAGGCGGCTGATTTGAAAAGTGGCAACGGTCGGTGTTTTTGGTTGGTTGCTTGTTTTGTATCTGCTGTTCCGAGACCTGCTGGGAAGGCAGGTAAGTGCGAGCGGGCGCCGGAGGGCGGCCAGGAAGTCTAGGGTCGGGGCGCCTAGGTTCGCTGACTTAAGCTTATGTGTGTTGATTTGAGACAGGCTGTAATGTATCCCCGGTTGGCTTAGAACCCACTATGTACCTGAGGCTGGTCTTGAACTCCTGATCCTATCGCTTCCACCTCCAACTGCTAAAATTACAGGCATGAGCCACAAGAGTTGTATCAGTGGGACTTGTTTCGTTGTGAATGCTTGCCAGTTTGCTCTGTATCTTCCTTGTTCTACCGTCTCTTGATTGCACCCAGAACCATGAATCAAAAGGCAAAACGTCATTCTTAATCCAAAAATTAGGGAGCTGCGTGTATATGGCTCTACTCGTGTATAACACAATGCCCTCCCCGTGGTTTTGAGGAAGTTTCTTATTTACTTCATTAAAATTGGGAATTGCTTGCTTAGTTTTGCGTTGCAAAACTAGATGTATAAAATTTGTTATTCCAGTACACGCTGTGTTTAGCATTGTAGTGTTATAAATAAAGGAGACACAGCCATTAGAGATAATCTGTCCTATTTGAGCTAACATGTCAGAGAGTCATTTTAATAATTAATAAAGTATTTTAGTCTGAGCTAAGAGGTCAAATTAAAGGCCTCTTCCTCTATCTGAACACGCACACACACACACACACACACACACACACACGAATGAGTTGGAACTGAAATTGTACTATGAAAGGCTGAGGATTTGGATATGAGAAGAGGTTATTATGCCCACTAATTGCAGGTGTAAGCCTCTTGGTAGGGAATTCAGAAATTCCCAGGCAGGTATAATGAGACATTGGAAGTTTAGGGGAAGTCTTGAAGGGATTGACTTGTACCAGAAAGAGCATTAGATTATTAAAGGCTTTAGAAACTTAAGCGGAAAAGATTGAAATCTGATTGCACATTTGTGAGGGTTTGATGTCTTATAAGGGTTAACCCGGGGTGGCATTGTATATAAAGAGCATCAGCAGAGGGGTGTGCTAATAATCATGAAGACATTTTATACCCACTCCAGTGTTAAAATTCCTAATCTAGGTGTGGCTTGCTTTAGCGAGTACCCTCTTTGTAATGTTTTTATGAGCACTTTAAAAAACTGAGACTTAGATGAAAAATATTGAATGTTTTATTTACTTTTTTCCCCCTCTGAAAGCATCATTTTAAACCATGAAATAAACTGACCTCAGGATATTGAGAGAAAACCCCCGGAATCTAATATATGCCTAAACACAAAGGAGGCCTGGACTAGATGATTATAAAGAGATCAGTCAGGGGATAGGGGCTTGGGATTCAGTAGGGAAAGGGAGTGACTGGGGATTTGGAACGCGGCCAGAGGAGGTACACAGTGAATGAAGGCTGCCTTGTTCTACCTATGAAGTCTCCCATGTGTTTGCCCCCTGTAGTGATCCGTACCTGGGCAGGGATCAGAAATACAGCCTTTTCTTATGCACAGTACTTTCCTCTGCAGAGAAGGAGCTGTACTGTGGAGAAGCCTCTGCCGGCAGCTACACATTTCGAATGGAAACATCTAGAAACATCTTCCTACAGAAGAACCTTGCTGAGCCTTTCCTGAATCTGCAGCGCTCTGTAGTTTTTTGAAACACACCAAACAACTATACTTGGGGTAGGATAATTTACTGCCCCATACATTTATAATTTATACTGAAATAGATGACTAGTGTGTGAAAGGCCCAAATCCAGATTTGAGATGATCCTATCTCTGAAAAAAAGGTTGCAGTTATGAAATTCAGTAGTAGAAATGAAAATAGCTTAAAGTTCAAATACTGATGTAAGAAGAGTGCAGGGGAGATCCAGACTCGTGTAAGTGGGCCATGCGGAGTTTCTTTCACTGGGTCGTAATGCATTTCTACATGAGTGCTACAGTTACCCACAGTCAGTCGGGGTGGTTCCTTGCTGTATTAATACTCTGCCCTAGACTGACTGATTCTGGAGTGTTGAATCCTTTCGGTATTAACTTTTCAGAAGATATTGACTGTCTGGGGAAATAGCTCAATTAGGAAAGGCAGGACCAGAGTCAACCCTAGAACCTACATATTTCTTTTTCTTTTTGAAGTTCTGCTTGTGGTCCATTGGTTCTCAGCATTGTGGAGAGAGACAGGCAAATGTCTGGTGCTTAGTCAGCCTAGCCTATTGGGATCTTCTAGGACTTTTTTTTTTTTTTTTGGTTTTTCGAGACAGGGTTTCTCTGTGGTTTTGGAGCCTGTCCTGGAACTAGCTCTTGTAGACCAGGCTGGTCTCGAACTCACAGAGATCCGCCTGCCTCTGTCTCCCAAGTGCTGGGATTAAAGGCGTGCGCCACCACCGCCCGGCGAGGCCATATCTTTAAATAAATAAATATATCGAATTAAATAAGTAAAGGTGGGCGGCACCTGAGGAACAAAATTAGAGACTATCTCTGGTCCACATGGACCCGCACACATACAAACATAGACTAACACAAGGGAAGATACTGATAAAATAATATTTCAGGGGTAATTTAAATAGGACAATATCATAGTATGAAATATACATTTTGTCCAAAGTTCTTGGTGCACAGATACCAAAATGCTTAAAATCATCACAGTGATAAGTGAACTTTTGTAAGTTAATAGTTAGCTGTTGCCTGGTAGACTCTCGCCCTTGGACAAGGGGAAGGGGTGGGAGTAGGGTGGCAGGATGGGAGTGAGGGGTGGTTTACCAGAAAACTAAGGCAATCCTATAGGATTAGGACATTCAGCCCCTGTCCCCTGATCCTGGGGAAGGGAGAGACTGGAAGTTGCTGGCATTGATAAAATCAATCATACATACATGATAAAACTTTTATAAAAACCCCCAAGAGCTGATTTTGAGAAACTCTGGGACAGCCAGACACTTGGTGGTTCCTGGGCCTCTTCATACTATCATACTGTCCTGTTTAAATTACCCCTGAAATATTATTTTGTCAATTCTTTTCTTGTGTTAGTCTATGTTTGTATGTGTGTGGGTCCATGTGGACCAGAGGCAGTCTCTAATTTTGTTTCCAAGTTCCTCCCTTATACTTGGCACTGGTTGTCCAAGGAGGGCATGGTAGGAACTCCAGTGTGTAGTATACTGTCAGAAGCATAAGTAAAACAGCCTGGTCTTGTGACCATCGCGTCAGTGGGGAGCAGTGTGAGGGTTGTGATCTTATTGACCTGGAAGTAGTGTCAGAATTTATGATCAGACGCCTAGTGGTGTCCACCACATAATTAATATCTGCCTGCTTGATACTTGCCAGAAACCAGTCCCACCTTAGGAACAAATCTGTACTGACTTTTACTGAAGGAGTGGGAAAAGATGTATTCTTCTCTTTCAAAAATGGTAAGGTTTCCAAAAAATAGTCTCAGAAAGTAGTGGCCACATGTAAGGAAATAGTCTTTAATCATGTGGCGGAGAAGGCCTAGAAGGGACATCACAGCTTTCCTCCCAGTTTTGGGAGAAATGTCCTGTAAATGGGGATCGATGTATCCTGTTGAGGTCGCAGCAGCTTTCTCAGTAGCATGAGCAAGTGTCTTCTACTTATCGGGGACACACTAGAGCGAAAGGGAATAGCCTTTAGAGTTGCTGTGCTCTGTGGTGTTTTGAAGGGTTGAGAGCCAGGGCGTTATTTAACAGCTGTGTTTTGGGGTGGCATCCTCCATTCACTGGGAGGAGAGGCAAATTGTTGGGGCCTCTTTTTAAGCCATAATTGTTATGAAACAGTGAGAGCCTAAAGTAGATTTCAAAACTTGTAAACCATTTCAGTTTGTTTGCAAAATTGAATATGTTTGCTCTGGGTCTCTGCTCACGCTGGGAAGTAGTGTCCTTTGGACAGACAGCTCTGCCGTGAGAGACCACCCGAAGCATCGTAGCGTATTTGGCAGAATGCCTGGTCCCTAGCCATTGCATTCTTGTCCTGACAACTGAAAATATCTCCAAGCCTTGCCAGCTGTGCTCTGGGATGTGTGAGGGGGACAGAATTATGACAAGTGCTATTTTAAGAGGACACCGGTAGGAATCATCTATTATCTGCACACATTAGAACAAATAGGTTTTTGCTGTTTTATGTGTTTTGAGTTCTTGCTTTGGTGAAAGGGATTCCTGCCTTAAACTAAAACCTCTCTTTCCTGCTCTCCCTCTACGTCTTCCCTTCCTCTGCCCCAGCTCTCACCCCTGCTTGCATCTTAAATCTTATTAGTCTTCTTACGGTGTGTGTTTGAGTAGGATATCAAATCAAAATGCAGTTTTATTTCCTGTCTTATGTTAGTATTGCTTATATCTAGCTGCTGCTGTCTGTCTGTCTGTCTGTCTTGTGCTTTGAGAAATAGTTCTCAGCATCTTGTTAAATGCTCTAGCCCTTGTGTAAAGAAAACAACATGATTTTCCTCCTGTGTGTCAAAAGCCTCTCTTCCTTATGGAATAGGACATTAGAAATATTGGCAAAAAATGACTTAATACTTTGTGATAAAAATTATTTTAGGATAAAACATCACCTTTCTTTCAGTGTGTGTTTGTATGTGTGTGTGAATAAAATTCATCTTGTTCTGTTTTGAGACAGGACAGAGTCAGGTTGACCTTGAGTTTTACATGTAGTTCTTACATTGAATTTCTGATCCTCCTGCCTCCATCTTCTAGTTTTGGGGGGTCACCAGTATGCATTACCATGCCTGGCTTAAAATTCTTTGCCTTATTCCCATATTTGATGATCAAACTACTATGAACAGTTTAGCCACAGCTTGTTCATTTTTTTTCCTATGTATCAATTTCTAGATAATAAGGACTATTCATTATGCATATGTCTGATCTTCGTTTTTTTTTTTTTTTTTTTTCCTTCTTTCTCACTAGGAGGAGACTGTCATCATGGAAACTTTGTCCTTCCCCAGATACAGTGCAGCTGAGATTGTGGATCATATCCGCAATAAATTACTAACAGGAGCTGATGGCAAGAACTTCTCCAAGAATGATCTTCATCCAATCCCTAAGGTAAAATGTGTCTCTCTTTACACGGAGATACTGATATTTAAGAATAAAGTAGCTGCTAGGTCTGTAGTGTGGGAAGGAAGGCGGGTGCCCTCATATTTGTTGTAGGCCAGTCATTTTTAATCTAGAGAAAAATTTCTCACCTGGTGTAATTTTAAAATAACATTAAGTTTATATGTGGGGCAACTTCTACAGGCCCAGTGGGAACTCAGTACTTTAATACAGTTGTTTTCCTTAAAAAGAAAGCTTTAAACCATAGATATATTAAAGTATATTAAATTTTTATATTACTGGAGTGGTGGTATGAGGGTATCATTTATTGGAGACCTTGACAGGATTTATTCCAAGTAGCTTCCTACACACGCATGCTTAAAAACAGTCTTCTTTGGAAACACACAGATTAATTTTCTTACATTATGCCCCAGGCGGAAATTGACTTATTCTGACAGTTGTTATTCTTTATATGTTTGGTTATTAAATGCAAAAATGAGCTGTTTGTGTGTCACAGCAAAATCCCAAATCTCCCTCCAGTTCCCTGTGTTGGCCTTGAAGTTATAATATGGGAAGGTTTATTTTATCATATCGAAGGCAAAATTGTTTATCTCAGTCTGTTTTGGTTTTTTAAAATGGGAAGAATGGCCTCAGAGCAAATAATTGGTCTTTGAGGTGAGTCATGTAGCTTTAGGTCAGCACTGCCACGTTCTCACCATGTTTTAGGCTTTCTGTTCCCCTAATAAATAAACCTGAATACAGAAGAGCAAACAGATTCTTGGGCCCGCATTTGGGATCTACTAACGTAGAAGAAAAGGTTTCTAAATCTTGCTATTTCTCCATTATTCCAAGCAGCTAAACTGAAGTCACCTCAGAACAGTGGGCTAGTCTGAATGATCTTTCTTCAAAAAGTGAATATAAAATCTTGAGGTTTCCAGCATTTCTACATCCCTGGCAGAGTCCTGGAAGACCCACCCATCTTTCCTGTCTGGGCTGGGTGAATTGATTGGGTTGGATTTGGATAAAATTACTCTCATTCATCATTAACCAATTTCCTTGTTTATTCACTACACAAGAACAAATTATTATGTAACATAAGGTGTCCTAGAATTTGGAGGAATTGTGATGTATTTTGAGGGAAAGTGGGTGATTTTCTCTCCTTTTCTTTTGTTGCGTTCACCGACCGCAGCATTTGATGGTGAGGTTGGCAATGGCGCAGCTCCTGCCTGAGACACTGACAGTTGTTTTTCTGTTGTAGCCTGAAGTCTTGTACACGATCTACATGAGAGCCTTGCAAATAGTGTATGCGGTGCGGTTGGAGGCCTTCTACATGGTGAGCTAAGAGCTGAGACAGTGTGTGGTTCCTGTTTGTAAGCAGGTCTGCTCACAGTGCGTTCTGCTCAAAAGGTTGAGAAGTGGTTGACTTCATTTCCAACAAATCTAAAGGATTACAGAAAAATGATCTCACAAAGGAATTTTAGGCATCATAATAGCTTACATGAGACTCCTTAGTAAGATGAAAACTATAATGAAAGACCAAATGACACTTGGAAATTGCTGATTCTATACAGTTTGTTTACAGGTGTTTGGCTTCAGAGACTTTAATAAACAACTGCCAAGTCTTTAGGGAAAAAATTGTTTTTGTAGGAAGGACTCTAAGATTAAACTAGGTGGTAGTAAGATTAAAGCAATTGAGATGAAACAAAGCACATAGTTCTAGTCAGAAGGACTGCTTTTCTTGACCATGTTTTGTGATGAAATTATCAGGGTATTATCTGAAGATCTGTGACAATGTCGTGTCTGTGGGGTCTCATCAGGTTTTATATATATATATATATTCTTTTGACAACCCAGACTGTCCTCGAACTTATCATCTTCCCATGTACTTGTATAATAGACACATGCTACCACTCTTAGCCTATAACTGGAGTTTTTTAAAGAGCAAAGATTTTGCCCTCTGTTTACTATGGAGCTTTGCAAAGGTTTAGTTTCTTTACGAAACGAGGTATCCCTCTAAAGTAGGGTTGTAGCAGTTAAAAGAGAACAACAAAGTTAAGTGCCTAGCATAAGGCCTGATGTCATTTCCGTGGACTTAAGGTTCTTCATTAAATGCCCCCCCCCCCCCCCCCCGGGGACTGAGCATCATATAGTCCTGTCAACTCTGGCTGTGCACTGCGAGTTGTGTTGTTCTCAGATTTGGTGGTAATGAACTAATAGCGTTAGACCATTTCCTGTGTTTAAGGTTTCTTATAGTAGAAGATTCTTCTCATTTCATCTAATTGATATAGATTTCATGACTTATTTCATGCAGATCCCGGTGAACATAGAAGTCATGTATCCACTTTTAATGGAGAACTTTTTACCAATCATCAATTTATTAGTTCATCTGTGAGTAAAGGGTGATTTTTTTTTAATCTACATTACATTAAACTCTTCTAATGGTATGGTCTTTGTAAAAGAACAGCTCCCTCTACTTTATCTCGTATGTGTTCAGAGTTCTCACATGTATTCATTCAGTCTTCCCCTCTGGCATTTTCAGGATGCTCTCAGGTGACATTCTAAGGTCCTCTAAGTTTGGAATTGTTTGGTAGCTTTGCATTTTTGAAGAATCTTAGAATCACCAAGAATATATGCTGTTTATTCTGTAAACACCTTTATACTAAATGGATGTTGTAACATGTATAAAAACCAATACTAATGCAATGTAGAAGTAGATTCCATGCTGCAGGACTGTGCACTGCTGTAGACTGCTGACCTGACTTGACCCTGGAACACTGAGCAATGGATCTAGAAATATGTTTGGAACTAAGATCTTTGCGTTCATGGGTTAGCATCTAATGCCCTGCTCTTCACTGTTCTGCATCCCCAAGGGACTCCTTTATGCCCATCTGCAGAGTGAACGACTTTGAGATCACTGATATTCTGTGTCCAAGTAAGTACATTTCCAGTCATTTAATTCGCCATTTTTCCTTTCTGCCAATAAATGTAAAAGAAAATTATAAGAAAAATTTTTTAGAAAGTTATTTCTTTTTTGTCCTTTATATCTTTATAAAGCTGTTTTTTAAATTGATTTTTTTCTTAAAATTTCTTATTTTTTAAATGTTCCTAAAATTTTGGAAGATAACTTTATTTCTGTGTTGGTATCACTTTGCCGTAGGATAAAATCAGGCACGGTTCACACAGCCAGTTTCTTCCCTCATTCATCTGTTGGCATGCTTGTAGCTGGGGTCCTTAGTTTTGGATGTGTGAGGTGGACAGCTGGAGTTCCGTGCTGTTGACTTTCTATCAGCTCCCCTTCTGTCTTCCTTTGTGCTTTCTGATGCTGTTCTCCTCTCTGGAATAATCTACTCTTTGTTATCCCTTCTGTTCCTGCTCACTGCAGCACATGGCATACCACAGAGGACACAGTGTCAGACTCTGCCACTGTCCAGTGAACTCTTGTGATGCATTACTTTCGAGTCTTAGGGCCTGCATGCACATCCACAGGGCCTGCAGTGCTGTTACACAGCCTGCATTTGCGTTTCCTCGCTGGGCAGGGCACTCCACAGTTTGCACCAGTTAGTAACATTCCTTCAGATTTTCTTTCAGTTGCTGTGTTGAATGAATTATAGAGATATTGAAATCTTTTGTGAATTTATTCTTTTTATCTTCACTGTCCTTTAATTGGAGTGCTTAGCTCATTTGTGTTTAATATTATTGATATGATCAGACTTAAATTTACCCTTAATCTTTTTGTTTTTTTCCTTATAATATTTATATATTTCCATGTTCTCCAATTCTTGCCTTATTTTGGCTACTGAATTTTTAAAAAATAGTTTTTGAAAGATTTATTTTTGTGAGTGTGTTTTACCTTCATGTATGATACATACCATGTACATGCCTCATCCCCTTGGATCCTGTTGTTGGATCCCAGGAGCTGGGGTTACATGTGGTTGTGAGTGACATATGGGTGCTGGGAGCCAAACTCAGGTCCTCTGCAAGAGCAGCAAGTGCTCTTGGACTCTGACTCATCTGTCCGGCTCCTTGTTTATTGTTTTTATAAACAGTATCTTACTATATAGCCCAGGCTGGCCTAGAAGTTAAAAGCCTCTAGCCTCAGTAACGTGAGTGTTGGTTCCTGGTGTGTCCTGACATGCCTGTTTCCTCTTAGTTTTGAAAGCTAATTTTCTTAATTACCGAGTTCTAAGTTGATGACTTTCTCAGTGCTTTAAAGGCATGCTGGCACTGTTGAAAACAGTATCTACAAGGAGGACCAATAAAGATCAATAATAAAATCCCTTGAAGATACAGGAAAGGAAAAGATTTATTGCTACATTATGTAATGGCTTCTTTTGTTCCTGATAAGAAAACCCACTCTTATTCTTATCTTTATTCCATCTAATGTGTCCGCTTTATTTTCTTGTCCTTGCTTTTAAACTTTATTACTACTTCCTAGCTACTTAAATATATTTTGGGGTTCTGGGGAATTTTTGAATTTTTGTTTTGCTTTTCAACTTAGAGTTATTCACTATTTATGGTTTTCATGAGATTTAGACCTTACTCTCCTGTTAGGCAAAAAGTAGTTTTTGTTCCTCCTTTTTGTGGGATTTCATCACAGCCTTTGGATGCTGTCAATCCTGCCTCTGCTCACAGGTGGGGTGACTGCTCCTGCTGGCCTGCATACCATGAATTTCTCTGGCTCTAAACTTCTTTTTCTAATCATTCTGGTACAATTTTTTTTTTTTTCTCAATGTATACAACGTCTGCCTTCATGTAGACTGCAGACCAGAAGAGGGCTCCAGATCTCATTACAGATGCTTGTGAGCCACCATGTGGTTGCTGGGAAATGAACTCAGGACCTCTGGAAGAGCAGCCAGTGCTCTTTACTACTGAGCCATCTCTCCAGCTCCCAGCACAATTTTTATTTCAGATATCTTCTGTTTTCATCTCTTTGAGTTGGAGTTGGATATTTTTAGGAATTGTCTTTATCTTTATAAGACTTTGTTTTTGAACAAATGAGACATTTTCATGGCCTGTTTTATTGTATTTGTCATTGGTGCTATTTCAAGGTATTTTGGTATTTTTCTTTTTATAAATCATATTCTGGTTTTGCTTTTTATTTTTCTTAGATTACAAATTTTATGCCATGTAATACTGATGCTTTTGTTTACTGCTTTAGATATTTCTGTTTCTTCTCTCAGCCTTCATAATTTCTTCATGTCTGCATGCTGATTAGAACCAGCTTCTCTGAGACTGCCAGAATTCTCTACTCTCCACAGCCTCTGCTCTGAGTTCTTAGTCTCAGCAATTCTAGTTGCTCTGGCCCCTCCCACTCTAAAATCTTATCGTCTTGCCTCCATAAGACCCATGCCTGCTGTTGGCATTCTCTGTTAAGAGCAAGTGCATTCACAGGGCTCCCCTCTTTCTGCTTTGAAGGTGGTTTCTGCCCTATATTGCATGTGCTCTGCTGTCTAAAGGTTTTGCTTCACTCACTCATTCACTCATTCATTCATTCATTCATTCATTCACTTTCTGTTTTATTATTAGGGTCGGTCATGGTCTCTGCTCTCCTATATAGCTCAAACTAGCTTGCTTTCCTCCTCTTCTCTCCTCCTTTCTAAACACAAAGATAATTCCAGTCTAAGTTAGAACAGATAATTCTGCACGTCGTTAAAGCATACATTTTTTTCTTTGCTGTGAGCCAAGTCATATAGTAAAACTGATATATCTTTGCATTCTGTTGTTTCAATGATTTACAGTGTTATTTTCTTTTTTAGGAGCAAAACGGACAGTTCGGTTTTTAAGTGGCATTATCAACTTTATCCACTTCAGAGAAGCATGCCGGGAGACGTATTCAGAATTTCTTTTGAAAAATGTAAGATTTAAGTATATTTTCTAGATGCATACACACCAGGTCAGCAATCTCACGTACAAATTATGAGTGTGCCTTGAAATTTTGTCACAGGTCAATTATAAGATAATTCTTAATATTGGATTTTGTTTTATATTTATACAAAGCAGACTTTAGTTTAGGAATGATATTTAGAAATGATATATTCTTGATAATACAGAAGATAGAATTTGGCTGTAATGTTGTAGTAGAGACATTAAGAAATGGTTTTTTTTTTTTTCAAAGTTTGCAAAGGTGCATAGTGTTCTTCAAATAACTGAGATATTTGAAATTTGCTTGCATTTTTAAGCAAGGTCAGGTTGGACTGTTATTCTTCTGCCTGGCCTCACAGATGCCGTTCAACACCATCACTTTAACAGATGGATATTTTTTTCATTGTACAACTGGTAGACTCTGTGGAGCTTATGGACGATTATTGCGGGACTCATATTCATTGCTCTTTATGTGCAAGTGTTGACCTCTTAGAAAGTACCAGGTAACATGAACCAGATCTGAGATTCAGCTACTTGGAACTGGATAGACTCTTATTTCAAGTAGGCTAAGCTTATACTCCTGAACCTGAAGACTCTCCAAGCATACACACACACAGTTGCATATACACTCACACCCAAGTATACACACACTCACACTTTTGTTTGCCTATTTATTCTCAGTTTTTAAAGACACACAACACAGGCATTTCGTTTCTAAGAAACCCGAGGGACTGTCCTTCCTGCCACTGCTTGTGTTGGGACAGGTGTCATGGTCTCTGTTCCCATTACATTCAGTGCTTTAGTTAGTTGGTTTCATAGCTTTCCGTTCATGACTGATGGCTTAAAGAAATAGAACCATGTTCAGGATCAAAAAGATTCTTAAAAATTACCAGCATTTAACACAGTGTCTAGCCATAGTAAGATGTATCTAGCAACAGTTGTGTCAGGTAAAGAAATTCTTGGGAATAATATGCTTAGAGGTTGTACCTAACGTGCACATGACCCTGGGTTTACTGCCCAGCATTTATTTATTTATTTATTTATTTATTTATTTATTTATTTATCTATCTATCTATCTATCTAT
>NW_026068003.1:219497-244716 GCF_014885135.2 Alexandromys fortis
ATGGGCACAGGAGATCGCTTCTTAAGTATAACCCCAGCAGCACAGACACTAAGGACAACATTGAATAAATGGGACCTACTAAAGCTGAGAAGCTTCTGTAAAGCAAAGGACACTGTCACTAAGACAAAAAGGCAACCTACTGACTGGGAGAAGATCTTCACCAACCCCGCAACAGACAAAGGTCTGATCTCCAAAATATATAGAGAACTCAAGAAACTAGACTTTAAAATGCTAATTAACCCAATTAAAAAATGGGGCACTGAACTGAACAGAGAATTCTCAAAAGAAGAAGTTCAAATGGCCAAAAGACACTTAAGGTCATGCTCAACCTCCTTAGCGATCAGGGAAATGCAAATCAAAACAACTTTGAGATATCACCTTACACCTGTCAGAATGGCTAAAATCAAAAACACCAATGATAGCCTTTGCTGGAGAGGCTGTGGAGGAAGGGGTACCCTCATCCATTGCTGGTGGGAATGCAATCTTGTGCAACCACTTTGGAAATTAGTGTTTCGGTTTCTCAGGAAATTCGGGATCAACCTACCCCTGGACCCAGCAATACCACTCTTGGGAATATACCCAAGAGATGCCCTATCATATGCCCAGCATTTTTAAAAGGAGAGAAAAAACTGTTCCTAACTTGTTTGTCTTAAATGCCTAAACTTATTGTTATCTTGTATATTGGGTGACAGGTGTATGTGTGTGGTCTTGCTCCTGAGTGTGTGGGTACATGCCCAAGAGGGTGAGGCCCGCGAGCTCATCAGGTGTCTTTCTCAATCATACTGCTAGCCTCTCTATCTTATTTATTTGTTTATGTATTTATTCATTTATTTTGGTCTTTTGAGACAGGGTTTCTCTTTGTAGCTTTGGAGCCTGTCCTGAAACTTACTCTGTAGATCAGGCTGATTGAACACACAAAGATCTGCTTGCTTCTGCCTCCTGAGTGCTGGGATTAAAGGCGTACGCCACCACCCAGCTTTCTTCTCTACCTTATTGTTTTGATACAAGGTCTCTCTGTGGACTAGAACTTTGTGATTTGGGCTAATCTAACTGACTAGAGGGCTCTCTGGATACGACTATGTATGTGTTTGCCCACTGGTCCTGGGGTTACAGGCATGTTCAACCTCTAGGTTCTGGGAATTCACGCTGAAATTCTTATCTTATGGGTGCAGATCAAATGGGGCCTGGCTCTTAACTCTTTCTTTTTTTGTTTTTTTCTTTCTTTCTTTTTTTTTGATAGTGTATAAATATTTTGCAGTCTGTTTTTAGTTTTTTTTAATGCATTCTTACATGTTAAAACATGCTAATGCAAGATTAAATTGCATTCATAGAAATCCTCTATGGACAAAATGCAGCAGCTGAACAGTGTGAACCAGGAAGCCATGATGAAGATGGAGAAACTCAAGTAAGTGGGAGCTTTACAAATAAGATGAATCCAGCTTCCGGGTGTGAACCAAGCAGTGAGTAATTGATTTCAGTGCCACCATCCACACACTGTCTGCCTGAATAAATGGGAGGTTGTTTCAGTCCCCCTTTCTAAAAACAAACCTGTGTTTTCCTTCCCTGGCTCTGAGTTGTCACTGGTTCTTTCTCATTAGTGCATTGTCCACTTGCCCCACTGTGTACAGTAGCGCAGCAAAGCTTTGCCCTGTGTGGAGGGTTGTTCACTCTCCAACCAGGAGCTCCAGCGGGGGTCCCAGCTTCACCTCTACTGCTTGCTGTGCAAAAGGATCAAGATCGGAAGTACAGCCTACTGAGTGTGTGCTGGTTTTCGCTATTGTAGATAAGCTGTTCTGTGGAGCCTTCATAGATTGAGGGCTGCCTGCACTGACTATGAGCAGTCAGATGTGGTTGGCTTGATTCTAGTCTATCGATGTCTTTGAGGTTGTCTGTTTAAGGTCTCAGGTAAAACTGCCTTTATAGGCAGCAGTAAACTAAGAGACTGGGAGTGGGAGACACATATCACAATTTAGCATGATAGAAATAAATCCCAAACTAGATCTCAGGACAAAGAGAGCGGGAGAGAGTGTCTGCAGCGTACGATGCAAAGCATTGCTAAGCTGGTGGCAGGGCTCATATTGTGTTCCTAGTAGGTGAACAGTTCTTACAGACTGAGAGGATAAATGTTAGCTTTATAGAAACACAGGCAAAGACAGAATCAAAATAAATGGCTAAAACTGTTGGGGGAGCCTGCTTGTTTGTTCTCAGCTGCTCAGAGCAGAAATAACCACACAGAAACTATATTGTTTGGCCAATAGCTTAAGCGTAATTTTAGCTGACTTATATTTTAAATTAATCTATTTATATTAAGCTGTATATTGCCACTTGGCTGTGGCTTACCAGGTAATGTCCTGTCCCTGGTGGGGCTACTTGGCTTCTCACTGACTCCGTCTTCTTTCTCCTCTGTCTGCTTGGAACTCCCACCTTGCCCTATTTTGCTAAGCCACTGGCCAAAAGAGCTTTATTCATTAATCAATAAAAGCAACATATAGACAGAAGAACTTCCCACACCACTCCCCCCCCCGCTTTTTTTTGTTTAAATAAAAAGGAAGGTTTTAATTTTAACAAAGTAAAATTATATACAACAAAACAGTTATAATTTCCGCCTAGCTCTGTTCTGCCCCATCACAGGCCAAAGCAGCTTCTTTATTCATTAACCAATAAAAGCAACACATAAACAGAAGGACTTCCCACACCATAATACCTTAGATAGTCTAAAGTAAAACGACCTTTGGATATTGTCGTAGTTAGGATTTCTATTGCTGCAAGGAAACACCATGACCAAAGAGCAGGTTGGGGAGGAAAGGGTTTATTTGGCTTAAACTTCAGCATTGCTGTTCATCACTGAAGGAATTCAGGACAGGAACTCTTAACAGGGCAGGATCTCGGAGGCAGGAGCTGATGCAGAGGCCATGGAGGGAGTGCTGCTTAATGACCTGCTTCTCATTGCTCAGCCCCACCTTCTTACAGAATTCAGGACCAGCAGCCCAGGGATGGCACCACACACCATTGGATGGGTCCTCCCCCACTGATCACTAAATGAGAAAATGCCTTACAACTGGCTGTCATGGAGGCATTTCCTCAGCTGCGGCTCCTTCCTCTGATGACTTTATAGCTTGTGTCAACATAGAAAAGTACAGATTCGTAGGTGCTGATGGAAAGGACGGTAGCATAGGAGAGTGGCTGGTCCCACACTGGGAAGTGTGTGGTGCTGAGAGCCAAGGCCCAGTTAGGGAAACTAGCGTTGACAACAGAGGAATACTATGGACATCCTAGTGGGAGGGATCACCATAGGTGTGTGCATGTGGGGCCGATGAGGTGGCATAAAATTGAAGGCTGTTGTCTGATTATTTTTCTTCCAGTAGAAGATAAAAGTCATCTATTAAATGGTTATCTTGAAACAAGGAATCAGACCCTTAATTATCAAAGGCATAAGTTTTATTTGTACCTTTCAAATTTAAGAATGCACACACTTTTTTGATCTGTTTTTTTGTGTTTAGTTCAGTTCCAGTTGAAGAGCAAGAAGAGTTCAAGCAGTATATGGATGACATTCAGGAGCTGCAGTACCTGCTGAACCAGGAGTTTAGGCAGAAAGCGGTATGTGGCTGTGGTGGTGGGGGGGCACACAGCTGTCTTTCAGTTACTGAAGACACCATCAACGTGTTGCTGTGCCTGTTTGTGTTGCCAGGCTATGTGCATTCTGGATGCATAGAACTCTTGTGTTTGGTTCTGCTGCGGCTGTGGTACCCTGAGCACTGCAGCAAATGCTCAAGGGGCGTTGGGTCAGTTTGTGTATTTGTAGGAAATATGGTAGTATTCTACATCTAGCCTGCACTAGCTCAAAATACTTAGTTCCCAGCTTCAGGTCAGCTTGTGGTACTTTCCCTGTATTTCCGTTAAGCTGGGGTTTAGGGGGTTTGTCATGCTAAGAAAAAAAAAAACCCAAAAGGTGCAAATCAGTGAGAAAAAATGATAATTTTCAGGCCTCAGCTGACTCTAAGTTGCCTGAGTGTTTGTGCTGCTCAGCAGATCTCACACACACCTAAAGAGTTACTGTTTGAAAAGGAACTTTCCCTTTCAATTGGCATATTAATTTTTGAAGTGTTTTGGTGGTGGTAGGACAGATTACGCAGTTCTTTATTTTTTATGGCTAAAGTATTAGCATTAGACAAGGGGAAGGTTGATTTGGGCTCACAGTCTCAGAGGGTTCAGTTCATCATGACGGGAAAGTACGGCAGAGTAGCTTACTGAATGGGAACGGGAAGCCGAAAGGAGTGCTCCCAGATGCCAAGGCAGTGGGCATCCTCCCGAGGCCTGCTTTCTTAGGCAGGTAGCTCTGCAGCCTCCTGACAGCCTGTTCAGGTTTGATCCATCAGTGGGTCAGAGTCCTCATGAGTTAGTTGTCTCCAGAATCACTCTCACAGGCACAGTGACAGCGGGCCTCACCAGTCCAAGGCTTTCTTAATCCATTTGTGCTTCTGTGAGACTCCCCATCAGGCCTGAGGATAAAGAAAGTTGGCATCATCTGATCTTCTCTCTTCCGCTTCTTCTTACCTTTATTGGATCAGGAAATAGCTAGTGGTTTAATTTGGGGGTTTCGAATCATAATAACGCAATTGTTTTTTCTCTTAGACAGGGCTGCAGGAGGGGCATGCCCAAAAGAAATCAGATATTTCAGAGAAAACCAAGCGTTTGGTAAGCATCCCCTGTTACCTCGTGTTTGAAGTTTGAGTATTCTGCAGTGTTTGAGCTGTGTAACTGTCAGTAGTTCTCTGTCAACTTTTTCCTTCAAAGGTGTCCCACCACCTGGCAACTTTTTTCAACTTAAATCCAGAAACTGTTATAAAAGAAAAAAGAATAACATCAACACATGGAAATGTATGAAGAGAATAAAACATACCCAAAGTTAATCATATAGGAATGCACTTCACACACACACACACACACACACACACACACACACACACACACACACACCCTTTAGGTGCTATTACTTTGAGTACCAGAAAAACAAAAGTAACTTTTTCAAACTCCAGCCAGGTCATGCAGTTAATATGAAAACACATCAAATACATTATGATTAAATACACATAATATTATACATATAATAAATATGTAATTAAAAATTATGATTTTACCATTGTGTGTCATGCTGCTTGTGGAAGGGATGTAGAGGATGAGAGAAGATTTTCAAGGATCTATGGATGTTCTTAGGAACAGGATGCTGATCTCAGAGATGCCCCTGAGGGCGTTTAGTGTCACACAAAGGAGGTGATCTGTAGTCAGAGCCAGTAAGCGGCCAGGGTGGTTAGAATTCAGTTTTACCCAGTTACAGCAGGCATGAGCAACGCTGTTAGATTATTCAAACAGTAGTAACCAGTTTTGTTGTCTGGCCTGATTAGTAAAAATGTCTCTCAACAGAATGAACTAAAGTTGTCAATGGTTTCTTTGAAAGAAGCCCAAGACAGCTTGAAGAGTAAAATTGCGGACTCCCCCAAGAAGGTAGAGATCTGTAAAGAGAAGATGAAAGGCACTGTCCAGAAGCTCCGGAACTCCCGGGTGAGTGCCCTGTGTCGAGTACTTTCTGAATTACCTCGTGTCTGTACAGAGTGGAGTGGAGAGGAGAGGAGAGGAAAGGCTACAGCTCCAAGGTAACTGCTGACTCAACTGCAGCAGCTACAGCTCTACGCTGTTGTGTTCCTATGAGAATGAATCACTCCATTTTAGAGAAGAAAGGTAGTAAACAATTTTGCAAATAATTAGTAACTAAAATTTACAGTGTGAACTATGAAATTATAGAGTGTGTTGGTGAGCACAGGGGTGTGAGAAATCTTTGTTTCTCCTGATCATTTTTGCTTCAAATATAAAACCGCTATAAAAAGTTAAGTCAGTTTTCAAAGTAGCATTAAAATAGCGGATACTTGATATAAGGAAATGAGGGAGCTCAGTTTGTATTTGTGGGAGTCTGATAGGGGAGGGCATGGGGATTTGTTTTAGCGTCTGATCACTCAGGGCTCCTGTGAGAAGGGACAAAGCTAGAAGTGGGCAGACAACTTGACTTCTGTTTTGGATCAAGATTTTAAAGTTATCGTATCCAAGTAATTCCCAATAGTGAAAATTGTCACTAATAATAGAGGAAAAAACTCTTCAGAACAGAAATGGAGCCCAGGAGTAGATTTGACAGTTTCTGGAGAACGGCTGCCATATGTAAAGCTGATGGATCGTGGAGTTTATCTACATGGTGAGGGTGCTTACTCAAGCCCTGGGCCTGACCCCACTCTCCAACGAGAAGGGTTGTCTGTTCCGCTAGGAGAAACAGCTGGCTATTTATGAAAATCGGTCTTTATGTGGATTAGAAACTTAAAATTTAACAGATTTAGAACATGTATATAATCTTTGACCAAATGAACACACACACCCTACCTCCACAGTCTGACTTTTTAGCCGAGACTAACCTTGGAACTCCTGATTCTCCTGCCTCAGCCTCCTGACGGCTTAGATTATAGGCTAAATGTTTTTGGATTGACATGAAAACCTAAAGCCTACAGAGAGACAAGACCTACTGAAACAGTTTCTCTGCCTGTGAAGAGTTTTGTTTAGGTTTTATCAACTGGACACAAACCTGGACATATTTGGGAAGAAAGAATCTCAACTGAGGAATTGTCTCCATCAGATTAGCTTGTAGGACATTTTCTTCACGAGTGATGGATATGGGAGGGTCCAAATTCACTGTGGGCGGTGCCAGCCCCAGGTAGATAGTTCCTGGGTTTTATAAGAACACAGGCTGAATAAGTCAGTAAGCAGTGGTTCATGGCCTCTCCTTCAGTTCCTGCCTCCAGGTTCTTGCCTTGAGTTCCTGCCCTGACTTTCCTTCATGGCTGACTGTAAGATGTAGGCTAAAATTAACTCTTTCCTCCCTAGGTTGCTTTTAAAATTTATTTGTTTGTTTTTATTTTGTGTGTATGGGTGTTTTGCTTGCATGTATCTCTGTGGACTGTGGGCCTGGTGCCTTTGGAAGCCAAAAGAGGGCATCAGACCTCCTGGGATTGACATTGCAGACAGTTGTGAGTCACCATGTGGCAGTTGGGAATTGAATGCAGTTCTGCTGGAAAAACTAGCGCTCTTACCCACTAAGCCGTGTCACTAGACAACCCCAGGTTGCTTTTGATTGTAGTCTTTATCACAACAACAGGAAGCAAACTAAGACTTGAAGGAATATTAGATCCATTATACACAAAGAGTGTTTAGAAAATCATAAAATAAATAGAAATAAAAGGTGAGCAATATAATTAGGTCCTTTTCTGAGGAGAAATTTAACTGGTTAAAAAGGTAAGGCAGAGAGTTGCTTAATGGGGATAAAGAAAGATGTCTGCAGTGGTATGTGGTTTGAGTAAATACATTCCTTTTGTATTTTAAATGAGATTATCTTTTTAAAGAATCATCAGATGCTAATAATAGTTATATAAACAAATACTACCATGCCAAAACAGATGGTAGCAAGGGACACAATGAGATTCCACAGGAAAGTATCATGACACTTCCTGCAAGCCACTAGACCATGGTCACAGGAGACTGCCAAGTCTTGACCACCTTCTTTCACTCCTGTGTTTGCACTCACTGGCCTCAAGAGCCTCCAAATAGCATAAAATCAGACTGTTCTAGACCCACCAAGAACAACAGGGCAAAAGAATAGATGCAGGTTTATTTTTAAAAGGCAAAATAGTAGGAGATAGGAAAAAAAGAAGGCTGCGCTAAAAAGAAGCTGGGCTTGGTGGCATATACCTTTAATCTGCATTCAAGAGGAACTGAATCTCTGAGTTCAAGGCCGGCCTGGCCTACAAAGAGAGTTCTAGGGCAGCCAGGGCTACACAGAGAAACCCTGTCTCAGAAAAAAAAAAATGAGGCTGTTACTGTATATTAATTACTAAAATGCAAGAGGGCTTAGAGAAGCTCCTGGAGCTCTTCACACCAGGAGAAAGCATCACTCTGGAGCCTGCTGCCTGCTGCACTAGCAGCAAGAATGAGCTCACGGTGTCACCTGTAAACATTTCTACGTTGACTCTGGAGCCAAACGTGGTGCTGACAGCTCAATAGAAAAAAAAAAAAAACAAATAGAAAGATATTAATAGATAATGTGACTTCCCTGAAGTATGAGAAGTAGTTCAAGAATTATCAGAGCACACCTTTGAATTGTTTTGGTGGTGTTTATAGACAACTACAGGGCTTTGTAGGCACAGGCAAGCACTTGTGGGCTAAGCTGTACCCAACCAGAGTGAGCTCTTTCCCACACACACAAAGAATCTTTGGAAAATTAGTAGTGAGTGGTCAAGTATTAAAGTAGTGCCAGTTTTCTTTGTTATGGGTATTCGGAGTTTTAAAGGCATCTTTAGGGATGTGGAGAGATCGCTCAGTGGTTAAGAGCCCTGACTACTCGATTCCTGACAATTGTATGGTAGCTCACAACTGTCTGTAACTGCAGTCCCAAAGGATCCGATGCCTTTGTTTGGTCTCCTGGGCACCAGGCATGCCTACGGTGCACAGACAAGCATTCAGGCAAAACAGTCATACACATAAAATAAATAAATAATTAGAATGTTTTAAAAAGCGGCGTTATTGTTTGACACCTCTGTAGCAGTGCCCTGCTACTGAGCTGGGAACTTGATTGTTGTGCGTTCTTGAGCTTTCAGAGCTGAATGTAGAAATCATTGAAGAGCAAACAAATTGAACTTGCAGTTTCATAAAAGAGAGTAGCAATCTTGTCTTTTTTTCCCCCCTCCCAAAGCAAGAAGTGATGGAGAAGACTGAAGTCTATAGAGATTCTGTGGAATGCTTGCCTTCCTGTCAGCTGGAGGTGCAGTTATATCAAAAGAAAATACAGGACCTTGCAGATAATAGGGAAAAGCTAAGCAGTACCTTAAAGGAGGTTTGTATTGGTAGTTTCTGTCGTTATTATGTGATGGGCAAACAGCTTTGGATGCACTTTCACCTTTTGTTACTGTCTTCCTAAAGACAAACTAGCTTGTTCTGTAGTATGGTCGTGCTGAGGAGTAAGCCGTCCTCCCCTAAACATCAGGATGTCAGGACTCATCTTAACCTTCAGATGAGATGAGTAATAAATTAGTATAGCACGGGTTGGTATGTGTTTGGAATAGAGTAATGAATGCTTTAGCTTGTGCTAACAGCTGTAATCACTTTTCGTCCGTGGCATAGAGTCCACCTTAGTTCCCATCACTGCACTTGTGTCAGTTGAGCTGTCCAGCTTACAGCAGCATCTCCATCCTGGACACTGAGAGGCAGCTCTGCCATTCCAGTTTCTCCGATGCTTGAGGTCATTTTCACATCTTAGTCCAGGCCATTCCCTGGACCACTAACATTGCAGTAAAATTGGTTGTTTTTGAGAGAAGTGCGGGAGCTAGGAGGTTTACTTTACCTAGCACATTGTCTGATCCACCGTCTGGGGCCACAGGACAGATCTGCTTTTGGTTCTGAGGGCTGCCTCTGCCCTTCTTTCTTCTACCATCTTGGTTCCTATGCCAGTACTCAGCTGTAGGGTCTGGCTGTTGTGTGCCTGTCCCTCATCAGTTCTGGCAGACCAGCAGAGGCAACTCTTCTCTACTCACTGGGCTCCTTCCCCTTTTACAGTTGTGGTTTTCTGCTGAGCTTTCAAAGCCTGAAGACTTACTCCAGTTCAAAACTGTGTTATTCTAGCTCACCCTCAGAAACCCTTTTGTTTTCTTTGTAAGTCCTGTTTGCTTGTGTTAACTTTAAATATGCTTCATAAACCAGAACCTAAACTTGGAGGACCAGATTGAAAGTGATTCATCAGAACTAAAGAAGCTGAAGACTGAGGAAAATTCCCTCAAAAGGCTGCTGATTGTAAAGAAGGAGAAGCTGGCCACCACGCGCTTCCGAATCAACAAGAAGCAGGAGGACATGAAGCAGTACAAGCAGACAGTGATCGAGTACGGGCCTGATGCAGGGCAGGGGCTTAGAATGCAAAAGGAAGGCCGAGAGGCTTTCAAAGTAAAGAATTCTGCTTCCAGTGACTATGATGTTATAATTCTGTCCGGGTTCTTTCGCTTGTTTGTTTGGTTGGTGTTTTTCAGCTTGTTTGTGGCTTTTTGAGGCACACAGTTCCAGTTCCTTTGTGTTAATCTTTGACGGAGTTGCGGTACTAGTGTTCATTTCAGTGCATTTGAGACATAGTAACCTAGAGTTACTTTAGGAAAGGAGATCTTAATATTATTCAGGCTAAAATTAATACTTTGTTAATTTCTTCTGCTTGTATGTTGAGGTATTTCACCACTAGAGTCTTCTCGTGAGTCCCAGGAGTGCATTTAGCGTACATGCCACAGGGATGTTTGCAGTGTCCTTCCGCTGGTCCTTAACCGTGGCATTGGGACTGAGTATTCCATGCAGATGAAAGGAAAAGACAGAACCTGGGGATTGTGTATTCGCTGCCAAATGTGCAGAAAGTTCTACTAACCCACGTTTGCGCTAACAGTGCATGGATGTGCGCACCGAGGCACTGCAGCCAAACCTTCATCTTACAGAGTAGGTTGTGAGGGCTGTGGTGGAGCACTTGCTGGGATGGTGCCAGGCTCTGACTTTAATCTCTAACTCTACAAAATAAGGAAACAGAAAGAACAGCTCTTGAATGAAGTAGTTCTGTACACCGTTGTGTAACTATAGTGCACCACACTGTGTGGGGTAGTTGTGGGTTTTGTCTGCTTGCTTTTATATCTGGAAGGATTCTAGGCTTGTTGAGCAAGTACTGACACACGATGCTCTGGGTTCATTATTAGCATCTGCGGGTTTTTTTTTTAAATGCTCGAGAAAAGTTATGTTGGTGTTTCTGTTCCCCTTTAGAGACTGCAATAAAGTTCAAGATAAAAGAGGTGCTGTCTGTGAGCAAGTAACCACCATTACTCTGGAAATCCAGAAGATTAAATCTGGGGTTCAGCAGCTGAAAGATAGTACGAAAAGGGAGAAACTGAAGTCTCAGGTGCGTGTTCCTAGGACAGAGAGTCCGGGGGTTAAAACGTAAAGGATGTCACTCATGACAGGGTTTGAGTTCTCTGGAGCGGAACTTGACCCCGCGGGTCTTTTGCTTTCCTCTGTTCATAGCAGCACTCTGGATACCAGTTCTGCAGACGGGCATCTCCTGTGCCCTTTCTCTTACCTGCCTTTCAGCACATCACAGAATAGAAACACAGTTCTCAAGTCCTAAGTAGACGGACTTTCCCCATGACTTTTAATTTGTCTCTAGAAACATTTTACCAAAAGCTACCCCAAGTAGCGCAGCTCTTCATTCATAGTCTTAGGCCTCCTTCTTCATTCTTCTCCATCTTCCCGCTTCTGAAGCGCCTGGTTTGTGATAGCTGAACTCTCACTGCCGCTGTCACCCACTGTCCATACAGTCTGCAGAGATTCTAATGCAAAAGAGGCTTGAGGAGAAACTTCACCCGACGTTCTTAAGGAAACCAGAGACTGCTGTCACGTGCTCAAGGTGTAGATAATCAGCTGGGTATTAGCAGCTTAAAAGTAATACCTGGCTCCAATTTGAACTTTGTTAGCACAAAAGATGCCCAACCTACCTTATATTCCTGTTGGCTCTGTGCATGTGTGTCTCACCAGTAATATTAGATAGTAATATCACTGGTAATATACCAGTTGTTCTTTAAACCTTAGCATGGCATGTGAAACCATTCCTAGAATAGCCTTGGGTATAGTCTGCTTTCCATAAATATTTATACAGTTGAAAGGGCACTGAGTACTGTGTCTTAAAACTAGCTGTGTTAGAATTCAGTGAGGGATTTTGAAATGACCAAGTACCCTCTCAAATACATTGTATTAGAATCTCAACAACAGGTCCCATCTCTTAATTGAATCGTCTGTTTATCTCTAGCATAGGATGGCTCTTGAGAGCCACTGATGGGCTCTGTGTAATTGTGGTTGTTTCTGTGGATGGAGCTCATAACCACACAAGCTGTTCTAGTACAGCTGTAGTTGTTAAAATGTTATTTCCCATTCTGAATTTAAAATATTCAGTGTCTGTACTCTGGCACACTCAGACCTTCCTTCTGGAATAATCTATACTGTGTTCTGTTGACTAGTTCATAAGATGGGGGCCCTGTTTCCTTCCATCCTCTCTCCTTTGGGTGTAGCCACTGTCCAGCCACTCCTTACATGCTCACTTTCAGACTGATCGTATCCTGTTTACTATTAGTATTTCTTCCCTGTCGTTATTCAAAGTGTAGAACCTCCTTCTTACCGCAGTCTTCCCAAGCAGTGCTGTGGCCCCAAAAACTTCTGTTTACAAAGCCTTAGGGAATGGGTTGTCAGCAGCCGTGTCTTGCCTTCTGACTTCAGACTATGGTCAGAGACTCTTCAGGTGCAGCTCTGCCGGGTTGGTCCTTTCACCATAGCATACAGCGATGAAATGGTTGCTCTCAATTCAAGAGCTTATTGTTAGATTTTGTAGGCTTACTTGTCTTTCTCTCAACCTAGATTCTGTGTTTAAATCTTATCCATACCAGTTGTGTCTCACTGTGTGGTGTTGGTGGCAGATTCAAGCAGCATGCCTCTTTTCCAGGATGGAAGAGACTCTGGCTGCATTGTACCGCTCCTCCAGAGCGTGCAGCCTTATCAGAGCCCCAGACACGGCCATTCAGCTTGCTATGTTGTCCTTCCTTTACCCAGTCCGCTGACGTCCATTTGTTCCTCAGCAGCCCAAGAATGACTGTGAATACGTGGGTGAACTCAAGTTCATTTGCTCAAAGAATTCTCTAGTTCTTTTATCCACCCTTCACGAAGAAGAAGCGTGCACAGATTGTCAAAGTGGTCTTCAATCGGGGCTGCCGGACCCCAGTTGTCACTGCCCCTGCTTTAAATGTCCCCTCACATCAGTAATTCACCTGCTTCTAGCGTTTTGTCCCTCTTCCATTTGAGCATCTCAAACATCTTTTTCCTGTTCCAGCCAGTCACAGCAAAAATGACGTAGAGTTCAAAATCTTTCCCATCTGTCCTCTTCTTCCCCCACTTAATCTCTTCTGTTCAATGTCTTCATAAATTTCTTTTAGAATATTTGATATATTTCTAAGATGCTATAATTTCTTATATTTCTCATCATCATTTTATGTCACATGGGATTAACTCATGTTGAAATTCTGTAGAGATAACCCTGGCCTTCAGACTCACAAAGTTAATTTCATGATTTCTTTTCCTCAGTGATACTATTCATTTTATTCACACATTCATAACATAATTTTATGGCTTGCAAATTGTCACAAAAATGCTAACTTCCTTCCTTGACTCTAATTTCGCTATTTTAAGTCTGTACTGAATACTAAGTAGTGCCAATTTTATCTTTGTAAAGTAACTTTTTAATAGTGTACTTTCTTGTTAAATCAAGGCCTCCCTATTTTCCTATAGTTTATGGATTCATTTATAATGAATTGACTGCTTAAAATTTCTAGTCAATGTTTTAACAAATAGCGTATGTACCTACTAGGTGTTGGGTCCCACTTGGCTCAGGAGTCAAGTTGAGGACAGCGAAATTCTGATCCCTGCCTCTAAGACTTTAGGTAAGCAGATCATTCCCATCATTTAAGGTCAATAGAAATGATACCTGACTTCATGTTATACTACAGTGTCAGGAATAAAACCAGTGTGGAACTGTCAAAGACATATAGCAAAGCCATGTAGCAAAGACATACAAAGCCATGTAGCAAGAGCCAGCTGGCTTTTGTTTTTGTTCTTTACGAAGGTGCCACAGATTGTTATTAAAGAAAAGTCAGCTCAAAAAACCCATTGCCATTGTTCACCCTGATTGCTCTTTGGGCTGACGAGGGAGGAGGACTTGATTGGGGGAGGAGGATGGAAATGGGAGGCGGTGGTGAGGAAGAAACAGAAATCTTTAATAAATAAATATAAAAAAAAAGTCAGCTCCAGTTACAAATGGTGCATGGGAAATGGGATATTCGCATGTAGAAGAGGGAAACTAGATCCTTCCTCTCACCCTGCGTCAAAAACAAACTCTAAAGGCCATAATAAAAGACAGGAAATCCTGAAACTGCTAAAGGAAGGACTAGGAAAAATTCCTCATGATACAGGCTTAGGCCTTTTTGCTTAGGATTCTTCTTGCTCAGGAATAAGACTGACTGTCCACAAATCCCACCTTGTGAAGTCAGAAGTCTTCCACAGAGCACAGGGAATTGTCCACCAAATGAAACACAGCCTACAGAAAGAGATAAACCTGTTACCTGTATACCGTACAGAAGACCTAAAGCGTATGAGGGATTGAAAATACTAAACAAGAAAACAAACACCCATAGGCCAAGAAACCGAAATACAAATAGCTAGTAAATATTTTCAAAAATGTTCAACATCATTCACCATCAGGAAAATGCAAATTAAAATTTTGAGATTCCATCTTTTTTTTTATAAATTATTTTATTTATTATGTATACAACATTCCTTCTATGTATGCTTGCATGCCAGAAGAGGGCACTAGATCTCATTATAGATAGCTGTGAGTCACCATGTGGTTGCTGGGAATTGAACTCAGGACCTCTGGAAGAGCAGTCAGTGCTCTTAACCTCTGAGCCATCTCTCCACCCCTTGAGATTCCATCTTATTCCAGTCAAAATGACCATGTTTAAGAAAATAATTGACATCAAATACTTGGAAGAGGGCAGGAGAAAGAACCTCTTTTTTTAATTACTTATTTATTATTATATGTGTGTGCACATGTCACAGCTTATGCTAGAAGATAGATCAGAGGACAGCTTGGTGGAGTTGGGTCCCTCATGCACTGTAGTGTGTTTTGGAGATCAAGCCCAGGTCACCAGGCTTGCATGAAAAGCACTTTGCTGTTTTACTGATCGGAAGGTTCTCTATTCGCTGTTCTTGGGCCTGTAACATGGTGTAATTACTATGAAACCAGGGTGAAGGTGTCTCGGCTAAAAATAGAACTACTCTCTGTCCCAGGTGGACACTCTTGTTCAAACAGCCTATTACTGTGGTTGATATTTGCTTGTCCAATGTTTATGACTGCTCTGTTTAAGTCACCAAGGATCAACCTAAAAAATAATGGATATTGAAAATGTGGTACAGGTACACTATGGATTCTTATTCATCCATAAATAAAATGAAATTTGTAAGAAGATATATGTTAGTGGAAAATGCTATATTAAGTGAGATGACCCAGTCCCAGAGAAATAAAAACCACATGTTCTAAGTTTTATATATGTATGTTCATATGGAGCGGTTGAGTGTAGATACCAAGAACCAGAAAAGGGTCCATGAGAAGGCAAAAGGCTTTAAGGGAGAAGGTTGTTAGGTAGGGTAATAGAACACATGAGATATGAGAGTGGAGGGGAGACACCAACGGTGCTGGCTTTCAGGAGGGGTGAGGGGAGTTGTCTAGGAGATGGGGAGGGGACAGAAGCAAGGTCAACAAAAATTTGTGTGAGTTCATTAAAAATATTAAGTTTTATCTTCCATGTAACTTCCTCTGAGCCATCTATGTGTCTGGTTTCTGGCTTCTCACTCGCTGTGGACTTTTAATAGGTAGCCTAGTTCTGTGCTTCCCACATGGCATATGTGCACTGTGTGTTCATTGCGCTGTAGGTCAGCCTTGTTTCCAGTGCTCAGTACTTAGTGTAGTCTGTGTGTTGTTGTGGGGTGGAGAGTGATTTCGTCCACATTATCTTGTTCACAGGGTACTTGGAGAAAACAATCCAATAATATATTCTTGATCAATGGACAAAAATTCTTGTGGGATCAATGGTGATGCTGGGTATAAAAGTCTATGAATATTTTATAATTTTTAAATTCTTCAAATTTCAAAAATGAGATAATCAGGCCAACACTGTCACATAAAGCATTGCTAGAGTCATGCTCTGTCCTGTAGCTACTGAGTAGGTAGGCACTGTGACCTTGAGCTTTTGACATATATCTAATGTACTTGAAGGGCTAATGGAATTTTGAATTTAGTCTTAAGTTCTTGTGCATTTGAATAGTGGCTATATGGCAGTTGCTTCTATGTTGAACAGCACTGGCTAGCCTTAGATTTTTCTTTGCATTCTCAGCCTTATGCTTTGACTTTAGAAGTATTTGACTTCACGATAAGACTTTTTTATATGTGAGCTATTGTGAACTGGTATAAATTTCCACTTGTGTATAGACTTTCACTGGCTATTCTAAACTACGTAGCATTTGAGAAGGCTATAACCCGCCCACATTAGTACCTCCCTGTGTTTTTCCTTTGGTGGGTGTGCTGCTGGATTTGGGCTTCTTGTTCTGTTTATGGTGGCTCTATCTGTGTGACTAGCTCTTCATGGGAGCATGTTTGTTGTCAGGAAGAAAGCATTGCTTTGGTGTGTTGAAGTGCTTGCCTGTGGATTTGCAGATTGTGTTTATTTATTTTAGCCACACTTGGTTTTGATGGTTTCCCGAAGGTGATAGCATTCTTCATGGTGTACTCAGTGTTTCCGTCCACGGGAAGGAACACCTAGCCCAGTGGAGCTAGGGATATGAGCTGATCTGTAGCCATCAATGTGCTGATTGTTTAGCGTTCACTCAAGTTAGTTGCTAATTCACCTGGTCTTCCTTATAAGATTTAAGAAATAAAGCTTTCGGAAACTTTTCTTGATGGTTCATAGTCTATCATAGTTGTAATCTTAGAATTAATATGAATGACCATTGAAATGTTTTTGCAATTCAATGTTCTGCCTGGCTATCACATTTGTCCTCAGGAAATCTTTGTAAACTTGAAAAGTGCTCTGGAGAAGTACCACGAGGGCATTGAGGCGACAACAAAGGAGTATTGCTCTAGAATAGAAGAGAAGACGGCCGAGCTGAAGAAGAGGATGTTCAGAGTGCCGCCCTCGTCAGCATAGACAATCCTCCCATAAATGTCTGGCTGCCTTTTCGTCTCTGTTTACGTCGTTATTGTGAAGTTATTACATAGTTATTACGTAGAGGTACCGGCTGTGTCAGCTAACTACCATGGGTACCGCTGCTTCCCGTTTGTCACTGGTGTTTTTTAGTGTGATGCTGTGCTTCTTGTGTCTTTTTCTTGTGCTGGGGAGAACTTGGGACCTTGCCAGCTACAGGGAACTGCTTCTCCAGGCTCCAACATACCCTGTATTATAGGCTTTTATTACAATTAAAGTAACCTGTACAGCTTTTGTGCTCCCCTTTTAATCTGTCTCTTTTTGTACTAGCTGGAATAAAGAGGAATAGATGCTGAAGTCTGCAGTGCCTGTTGTTACTTTGTTGACATTGAATTGCCACATCATCGAGCCTGATTGTGCCCTCCACATCTAGAGTTCATGCTCCTTTGATTCTCATTCATCCAGCTCTAGCTAGATATTTTCTTTCTACTATGTAGGTAAAGAATTGTGGCGATGTCTGAAGATTTATACAACTGTGCAAAAATTTGAACTGTGCTCTCTGGCACCAAAATTGGAATAGTTCTTAATATAGCACACTTTCTAATGTGAAAGAGTAAGTTTGATTATAGGGCGTCATTTCTTTATATGGTAGAAATAAGACAGTTGTGGATAGAAAATTCAAACTGGACCAAAATAATTTGTTGTCTTCCTTCTTTATTAATTTATTATCCTGAGGACCTTGTTCAGTGACACAGGATGCTTAGCCATACTGTGACCGCATGCAGTATGATGTCTTGGCTCCTCCAGCTGTCCTGGCACAGTGCCATAGAGAACTCTCAGGAACCAAGGAACACTGTGAAGTTCTGAAAGAAAAACAGTGACCCTTGCTAGCAGGCACCCACAATTGCGAACTGCTAGCTCAGAGTAGTTCAGATTTTCAGCGTTCAGCTGCTGCCTTCGTTCCAGTGCTTTGTCCTTACCAAGCTGGGTAAGGTGCTTGCTGTTTTAAAACCACATAACGTCTCGGTATGGTGGCACACACCTAACATCCCGTCACTTAGGGAGCCAAGATAGGAAAATCACAAATATGGGCCCGAACTAGGCTGTGCAGCAAGATACTACCTTAGAAAATATGTACTAAAAATAATAGGACATAAAACAAAGGTAGAAATACTTAATCTAATACAGTTTTGAGAAATTCTATAGTATCCATTAGGCAAGATGTCTAATAATAATTGATACTCAAAAGCAAAATGAAGGGATTCTTTTGGTTGATGTGATTTTTCTTAAACACACATTCCAAAATGACTACTAAGGCTTTGGGATCAAACTATGTCATAAGCAGAACTGTTAAGCTGTCCTCGGGCAATGCTGGACCCGTTCCAGTTCACTGAGTCCAATACACTTCCATGGGCTGCATCCTTCTTCCCACGGTTTATTACAGCTTGACTTGGTTCTGTTGGAAAGCATTCATCTTCCAGCCTTAGTCCAAACTCAGGCATAATACTTTTTAAGAATTAGATAATTTATTTTTATTATTTTTAATGACGTCAATATGTGCATTTGAGGTCAGAGGTTTCTGATACTCGGGAACTGGAATTGCCAGTGTGGGTGCTGGGAACTAAACTCCGTAAAAGCAGTAAGGGCTCTAGTCCATTCCCCTGTATGTGGAGGGTGGTCATGTATGTACCACAGTGCACATGTGAAGGACAACTTGCTGGAGTTGATCTTTCCTCCCACCGTGTGAGACCAAGGAAGCGAACTCTGGTCATCAGGCTTGGTGGCCAGCCCCTCTGCTAAGCTGTCTCACTGGCCCACTTTGGGTTTTGTAGCTTTCAATTTTATCTATTTTCTCTAACATTTGTGTTGTTTTTTTTTATAGTGTCTTAGACACATTTTTTACAAGCCTTTTCTGGAGGCTTGTGGCTTCTGTTCAGCATTTAAAATTTAGCTTATACCATTTATGTACTCGCTCATTACTTGAGTGTTTACTTAAGGAAGAAACTGTGTGTGTGTGTGTGTGATGTACTTGCTCATCACTTGAGTGTTTACTTAAGGAAGAAACCATTTGTGTATGTGTGACCAAATGATACAACCACTGAAGCACTCTGACGGTTTTTTCCTACCAAATACATTTTCTAGTGACTGTCTTTAATCATCCCTTTTTGCCCCCAAACAGTTATAATTTAATCAAAGGCCCTCATCACAATCTACTCAAATCCGTTTGGCTTTACTGATTGAAGAATAAATTCTAAAATTTAGAGATTTTCCTCAAGCCACCTTGAAAACTGGTGTGTAGCCCAGGAGTTGCATACCCTGACGAAGCAGGTGATGTCACGTGTCTGTGGCGAGTGCTGCCCTGATGGCAAAGGAAAGGCTGTGCACTCCAATGTGCTCAGCTCCTTAGCTGGACGGAGAGCAAATGTCTAATTTCACATTGAACTGACATATTTCAAGAAGTTAATCCATTTTGTGACAAAGCCAGGGGAGTTGAAATATGCACCTCGCAGGCTGAAGTTAATACATCGGATTTTAGTTTTAACAGGATGTTTCCTATTTTTAGTAAGAGCAGAAAAGTTTGATATGAAATTCCATTTCAAATTCAGGCCTGCCACCTTTTTCAATTAAGTCGGCACTCGCTCTGATTGAAATATGCTTCTCATCTTCCAACCCAGATTGCCACCAGGGGGCACAACACGGCTTGCATAACCAAGGCAAAAATAGCTGTGGGTTTTTAGGTTGGAAAGGCAAAAGCTGCAAGTTTTAAAGTGACAGCTCACAAACTGAAAGTGGCAGAGAGAACTCAGAATCTGCCTAGTGGAAACAGGGTCTAAATAATACCTAAAGTCTTTGAAGGTGTTCATCCTGACCCTATTTTATCTCTAAAATTTCCTAGGCCATCATAACCAGCTCAAGATTTCTAGCTCAGATTCTATGGGACTGTAAAAACTGAATTCTCCTGAAAGAAGAACTTGAGGCTTCAGTCCCATGAGCAAGTCACTTAGGGACTGAATATGGACCCTCCCTTCTTCCCTCCCTCCCTCCCTCCTTTCCTACCTGTCCTTCCTTCCTTCCTTCCTTCCTTCCTTCCTTCCTTCCTTCCTTCCTTCCTTCCTTCCTTCCTTCCTTCCTTCCTTCCTTCCTTCCTTCCTTCCTTCCTTTCCATAGGCTCTGGAGATCCAAATCAAGGTCCTCACTGAGGGCACTTGACCGCCTGAGCCACACCCCCAGCCCCAGAGTGGCTTTAATAATTGTCCTTGGGAAGCTGGGCGGTGGTGGGCGCACGCCTTTAATCCCAGCACTCGGGAGGCAGAGGCAGGCGGATCTCTGAGTTCGAGGCCAGCCTGATCTACAAGAGCTAGTTCCAGGACAGGAACCAAAAAGCTATGGAGAAACCCTGTCTCAAAAATCAAAAAAAAAAAAAAAAAATTGTCCTTGGGGATTGCTTTAAGAAGTTCCTAGGTGGTTATCCGTTAGGAGCCTAGACTGCAGTCTTCACACTCCTTCTTAGTAAGACTGTAACAGCAAATATGTCCTAAGCACTGAAGGATTGAGGGGCTTTAGGGCAGTAGCTGTCAGACAGCTCACATCCAACAACAGCCAAATCTGTTACAATCAAACTTACTCGGTATCCCTGGGAGCCAGCTTCACCTTTGTATCTATGGCTCCTCCTCCATCACAAACCTTTAATACCTGGACCTAGATAAATGCATAAGGGTGTGCTGGCTTAAAGAATCTAGTCTTCATGGCCCACATTGACACAGACCCCAAAGCAGCTAATTCGTTGGGCCTGGGTGTGTGTGTGGGGGGGGGGGGTCGCTTTGTATTTTTAATATAAAGAACTAAGAAAACCTGTTTTATTCCACCAACGCAGGGAATCTCACAAAGGAGGTGATGCCACAGATGGCAAACTTCATTTTGCTCCATAGGGTGTCGCTTTTGACTCCTCTTTCTCAGGTGAGCCTAAGTGTGAGGATTGCAAGATCTTCCAATCGGAATCTTCAAACTTTCTTATTCATTAGCATCTCCTGAGACCCCCAGAGGGTCTGAGTCAGAAGGTCTATGTGGGCTCCAGAGTTTGTATTGTATGCAGGTTGTTCCCAGGTAAATCGGCTGGATGGGGGGGGGGATCTCTATGAGAGCAGCACCATGCCAGAGAAGCATCCTGGCTGGGGTGGAAGTATCCTCAAACTCTGATATGCTTCCAAGCCACCTGGAATCGGGAATCCCCCATTTCTAAAACATCCCCGATGCTGCTAGAAGACAGCTGGGGTCTGGGGGAGCACGGTGTGGTCCTCCTTACCTCCTGCCGTGGGTCCTAACTTTGTATCTCCAAGCTCTTTGCCCTGTAAGACCAGGGATGCCTGTCAAACAGCACAGGAACAATTATGATGCGGGCTTCAGAACAACCACGGTGAGTGGACTGCTCTCCTGCATGCCTGCATTACCCTTGCGACTGATTAGCTTCAAGCACCGAGATCCAGACATCACTCCGGTCCTCTTTCCAGTCGTAGAGCTCGGAAGTCTTTTCATCGAAAGGCTGTTGCAGGGGTTAAATCAGATGATAAGATAAACTACCTATTACTCCGCAAATGGCTGTCATTGCTAGTAAAACCCAAGAAACAGGGATGACAGACCAGCTGTGGCAGCCATTACATGAGCTTCTGCGCCGGAAAGAGAATCACAGAGCATACAAGACCGTGACCTCCCTGTAGGGCTACTAAAGCTCATTTGCTGCTGTCTGGGGTGTCATCAGGCAAAGGATGAAGGACCTGGGACATACTGTGATGCTGTTTAAGGCTCCTGCTCTAGGGAAAACTACAGAGGCATTGTCTTTACCAAAGCTCTCCGAGAACAGAGTTTTCTCCTGTCATCAAGATCAAGGTGACTTTCTACCACTGCTCTCAAGGTGGTGGGACTTAGTGTGTAACAGAAACAAAACTCAAACGAAATAATAAAGGAAGAAAACTTCCATATTTGAAGATATATTAGGTGTCCCTTCCTGGGTTCTCCCATTCTTTTCTCTGTTTTTCTTGGTGACCCCACCACCACCACCACCACAAAGCAGGGTTTCTCTCTGTAGCCTTGGTTGTCCTGGAACTCTGTAAACCAGGCTGGCCTTGAACTCACAGATCCACCTGATTCAGCATCCCAAGTGCTGGGATTAAAGGCGCGTGCCACCACCGCCAGGCTACTTTTTTCTGTTTTTCTTAAGGGTTTTTTTTTTCTTCAATGCCCTGTCAACACTTCAAAGACTCCATGAATCTAATTACTACTGGTTTTCATTTCTGCCCAAGACCTTGTATTAGTGATTCATTTTTGTATAACAAACCATTCCAACTCTTAACTGCTTAAAATAAAAATATATTTTTTATTATGCAGAATTTTTGAGGAAAAAAGAAGCCAGGAGCAGCTAACGCCTTGAATGTTCCCCTTTTCAGGGCCCCCTTTCCTTCAGTCAGTGTAAACTGGAACAGCGGTTCTTTTCAGACAGACATACGCCTTATACTAGGCTCCTTTTTTGACCCATTCTTTCTATGTCCGCTGTTGGGCTTCCTTTTCCTCAGGATTTAGGTCCGCTCTTCTCCACTCAGTGACTCGGTGTACATTTACTAAGATTCTGCTATCCACAGGGCCAGTCCTAATATATTAAAAATTGAGACCAAAAAATAATCCTGGGACTGGAGAGGCAGCCCAGCCATCAAGAATGCAGTTTGAATCTCAACATCATCTAACTACCTGTGCAAGATTCCACGTGTGCCTGTAACCTCAGCCCTGGGCCAGGTAAAAAGATAGGAGGATTGATGGAGCTTGCTTGTTAGCAGTTTTTTTTTTTTTTTTTTTTTTAAAAAAAGGATTCAAGCTCCAGATTTGGGGAGAGACATTTCATCTAAGGAATGAGGAGGAAAGTGATAGAAGACACTGAGGCCTCTCTTCTGGTCTCAGATCATGCTCAGTGTTTGCCACATGCACACATGAGAATAGACCGTGCATACATGGGCCCCACATGAATACACACATGCATAACAAATCGATTGACAGATGTAGCGATATATATAGATATATAGATGATAGATAGATAGATAGATAGATAGATAGATAGATAGATAGATGATTGATAGATAGATATACTCCCTTCTGCCAAGAAGTATCTGCAGACACTGTCAACACTTCAAAGACTCCATGAGTCCAAATTCCTCTGGTCTTCATTTCTGCCCAAATCCCTGTATTAGTGATTCATTTTTGTATAACAAACCATTCCAACTCTTAGCTGCTTAAAATAAAAATACATTTTTTATTATGCAGATTCTTGAGGAAAAAAGAAGCCAGGAGCAGTTTAGTGAGGTACGTGCTGGCGTAGGGGCTTTCATGAGGTGGTAGCCAGTCTGCCTGCCAGGACTTCAGGCCCCCGACAGCTTGATGAGAGCTGGGGGCTCTGCTTCTGAGATGACTCAATCAGGTGGCTTTGGCAAAGGTCTCCATTCCTGTGAGCGCTGCTGGAAAGCCTTGGTTACTTACCACCCAGGCTTCCTAGGGGAGCTAGATGTGGCGGCTGTCTGCTCCTAGGGAAATGGCTGGCCATATATAAAATAGAGAGATAGAAAAAAGCGAGTGAGAGAGCAGGAGAGAGAGTGGTGGGGACGGCAAACTGCAGCTCCTCTTCGTCACCTGGTCTCAGAAGTGATCCGCCATTGCTTCTAGAGGTTCTTGCTGATCACATACCCATCCCTATGCCGTGCAGGAGGGAGGCACGCAAAGACATGGTTTCTTCACTGGTCTACTTTTGTTGTTGCTGTAACAAAATATTTGCGGGTAGGTCAGTTATATATATGTATATAAAAAAAACAAAAACAGGTTTAATTTTGCACACAGTCCTGGGAGTCCTAACAGGGTAGCACTGGCATTTGCTTGGCTTCAATTGAGGGCCTTATGGTAGATACTATCACAGTGGCAGAAGCCCATGCATAAGAGACTTTATGGTCAGTTAGAAAACCTGAGAGTGGAGGGAGACCAGCTGAACAGTTTGTTGTTTTATAACCACACAGTCAGGAACTAACTACAACCCCTAGGATCCCCCAGCTGCACTGGTCCCTTCCGAAAGATGGTACCTCAAATAACCTAATCACCTTCCACCTGTCAACATTGCTATGCTGGGGACCGCACTTCCAGTATGATGCCTTAGGGACACAATCAAGCCATTTCTCAGCCACAACAATTATTGAGAGGTTAGATCCTTCAGGAGCTGCCTGTGGCGTTGGCTACTGTCATCCCGAACCCTGTATTCGAGGTTCAGAGCAGCACAATTTGGCCACGGTGATTCAGGGGGTTTTGCTCCTTTGATTGGCTCTTAGACTGATGAACACCCCAAGGCCCTGTATAGCCTGCTCATCTCAAGGCACCAGGTGTCCAGTGCAAACTGCCTCCTCTTCGATCGGAATGTTCTACCTGTGGGCTGCAATCACAGCAGAACATAGGAGAAGGCTCATTATCTCGCGTGGAACAGATGGGAAGCCTTGGCTCCAAGAAGCTCTTAGTGGTAACCAGTTGATTTACTTGCCTGAAAAGCTAAGACGACTGCCAGTGCCCTTGTTAGTTCCGTTCTCGACTTCTTAGCTGGTCCTCAAGCTCTCAGAACCCGGACCTGGTCTTCTCGGATGAGATAGTTTTAGCATTGTTCAAGTATTTCTTAGGATCCCGTGGCTTCTTCCAAAACAAGATCTTGCTCTTGATTTTTAGTACGAAGCGAACAGACATTTGCTAACCGTATTTTCAGAAGTTAGGAGCTCCTAGCTTGAACAGTGAGCCCACTGCAGTCGCAGAGTTATAAATCTGAAAATTTCGGAAAGTCCAGTTTGACTGTTGAGCTTTGGCTCCTGCATGAGAACAAATGTGGGTCTTCCCCACCTTTACTTCTGCTGTGGCTTTCTGGGAACTACTACCAATCTCCATGCCAAATATATCTTGGCTGTCTGCAATTTTTCTTCAAGGATTTGAGACTAATACACGGTAGTTCCAATGATTTAATATCTGGGGACCATATTCACAACAGTTGACATTCCTCCCAAAGGTGACTGCAGTCATAAAGAAGTTGGCCTGCCAAGAGAGTCCTGCTTCCATCTACACGGGAGACACACAACCTCGGAGCCTTTGTAACAGGTAATTGTCCCACGAGGCTGGACCTTGTGGAACTGTGGCTGTAATGGATGAGGACTGGGTATCACAGACCAGATGTCTATGTATTAACTGTGAGCTTTTTTTTCCAAACTCTCTTAGCTATAATTCCTTGTTTTCTATTTTTCCAGAGAATATCATTATAT
>NW_026068003.1:244830-291861 GCF_014885135.2 Alexandromys fortis
TATATATATGTTTTGCTCTGGTTAAAGGTGAGCTTTAGAGAATTGAACATGGTGCACAGCAGCCTTGTCTAGAAACGCCTATAATCTAACTAAAAGCGGCACTTGAATTGCTGTTCCAGCACACCACTGCCACCAGCACTAGTTTGAGTGCAATAAAAACTCTAATATACGTAGCTAGAGATTGGCTAGTTGAATCGTGCTCCTGCAGGAAAATAGAATGTCAAACAGACTCCTTACTTTGATGTTTCTTAAATCTGGCTGGCGTAGCGATCAAAATCTTCACATATTGATTGAATTAAAAGATTTTTCTATTTTCCTTCACAGATAGAACTATGTTTCAGAAATATACAAGACTACTTACTACATTGTGGATAATAGTGACTTATTCCTATCTTATTACTCAAGAAAGAAACCAGGAAGGCAACAAGACAGCTCAGAGGACACAGGTGAGGCCAGTTAGGCAATAAAGCCTAACGACTTAAGCTCAGTCGATGGTGGAGGGGAGAACCAACCCTTGAAAGCTTTCCTACACACACACACACAACGTGACCCATGTTTCCAAATGTATGTGTGTGTGTGTGTGCTCGTGTGTGCGTGCACACACACAGACACACACACACGGACACACGCACATGGACACATAAACACGGACACACACACACACACACACATCTCTACGTGGACCTTCCACTCGTGAGTCTCTCTTCTTCAGGCAGCATCAACTCTGGTAGAAGCGAGTACAGAAGACGACAAACCACATCCCATCGCCACACAGTCTGGTATTGACGTTACAGGTAAAGTTTTACTTGAACACAACCACGCTCATTTGCCTCTATTGTCGTCCGTGGCAGTCAATGTGCCTTAGCGGCAGAGGTGAGTGCCTGTGGCAGAACCTCCTGGCCCACAAGATGAGAAGTATTTACTGCTCCGCCCTTTACCAGGGGAGCCTATGATTCATGCCTAGGAGGTAAGAAACACTAGTGGGAAGCACTTTGTGTGCACATATACATTACTTAGGAAAAAATTCATCCAATTTCGCTTCTGCCATTTTCTTAAGCTCGGCCATTCATTTTTGTAGCCCTTTGCCTAATTCTATCTTAAGAGAATAAATTACAAAATATACAGGACAATTAAGAACAACTTGAATTAATTTAGGGTACACATACTGCCATCAGTTCCTAGACGCTGTCGTCATTCTGTCTTTAATCCACAAATACAGAAATGAATCTATTTTTGTAAGCCCTTCTACCCAAAATAGCTCCTCCTGGATCTCCAAGTGCTTGAACTCTCTCTGAGTTCTTGGGGCTTCTCCCACCTCCTTTCTTACTCAGTGACGTCACTCTGTAAGTTTTGCTTAGGGCTTCAGATAAGACAGTGTGTTATTTACCTGGTTGTACTTTGTAGGAAATAATTGGGGTAGCTAGAGAGAGACTAGGAGTGGCGGGGGCAAAGGGAGAGGGGGAAGTAATAAAACGGCCCTGCAAGCCCTGGCTAATTCATAACTTCTGCGGCTGCTGAAATGGCTTTTCAGTTTTGCACTCTGACATTTTTGCAGTTTTTCCACTGCTGCTGTCCCAGAACCATAGATAAGAAACCCTCAAATCTTGCTCTGTTCTGGAATAATGAAATTGGGAAAGAAAAGATCTTTTCCATCTTTTTAATGTTAAGAGGAGAGAGAGAGAGAAAAAAAAAAGCACCAGCTAGTCAGAAAGCCCAGCGGTTCAACAAATATTACTCATGTCGCTGGCGCAAAGAAAAGGAGACTTGAATAGAAAAATGGAAAAGATGAACACAAGAGGCATTGTTTGCATATCAGAAAAATTAATCTACACAGGAAAGTGTAAGAGCCTGCAATTCAGAAAGCAAAGAATTAGGACAGCCCAGCTGAGAATAATTTTCTAGCCAGTTAATTTAATTGCATAAATCATTCCTTTGTTAGCAATAAAGAGATATAATTAAAATGAGATTGCCTCTAGTTTCTATTCTCTGGAAGCTAAAGGAATTGATTTTGGGCAACGCATTCTTCCAAATACCAGATCGGCAAATTACATTTACCTTTTTTTAGAAAAAGCTAAATTATTTTGTGATAATATCATGTTGAGTTTAATTAATTATAGATCTGCCATATGATCTTAAAGAAATTATTTATTTAATGTCCTTAGAACAGAAGTTTTCAATCATGCGAGCACCCCCTTTGGTAGATGGTTGTGGGGATTTTCACAAACAGGTCAGAAGTTTAACAGGCAGCAGTCAGGAGAGATTGGATGCAGCTTAACCGTTGTTTGGGGTTTTGGTTAGCTGTCCTTATTTAAAATAATATAAAAAAAGTGCTACTCTTTGGTGTTGCATAATTTAACTGAACTCATTTAGATTGGCTTTATCCAAAAATTGCTACTAGTAATTATTTGCTGTCTCTGAGCCCTTGTGATTTAAAAAGCCTATAATTGTCTATTAAATAGGGGAAATCAGATCAAAGAGGAATGCAAACGTTCTTCTGCTACACAGCGCAGGTCCGCTGATCCATCAGCTGAGTGTCAGGGAGAATTGCAGGCCGTGAAAGAGGAGAGGCTCGTTTTTATGGTAATGAACTTGAATTTTTTTTTTAAAAAATGTACTAGACTGCACCAGCTTGCTCCAGATTTTTGAAGTTCGTTTCTGGCATTTATTTTGTAACAGGGATTTGTGTAGGGGGGGATCCTGCCAGCTTTCAAAAGGCCTGGTCTAGGAGAAAATCCTGCCCCTAGTGACTATGGCTGCTGCATTTATACAAGTGTTTAGCCTTCGAGGAGCCGGAAGAACCCACTCCCTCCCCCATTTCGTACAGAATCATTTTTGTAGTTCAATGAAATGTGCAGTTGAGCTGTAGCTTAACAATTATGTAAACAGGAAGTGCACGCCACCAGACAATTACGTAAACAGGAAGTATACCCCACCAGACAGTTATGTAAACAGGAAGTATACGCCACCAGATGATTACGTAGAACAAGAAGTGTGTGCCACCAGCTGGGCATGTTCTTGTGCTTCAGCCCAGGGTCCTGAAAGAATTAATATAGGATTTGTGAGGAACTGAAGTGATTTCCATTGCTCAGTTTGGATCTCTTACCAAATGACCTGGGCACAGAGGACAGATACTTCCCTCCCTAGGAAAGACAGAGGGCTCCAGGCTTCATAGAAGAAAGCACTGGCTCTAGGCTTTGCTGGGCAATAGCTACAGAGCCATTCAGTGGGTACTGTCATGGCAGGGGTCAGTCCTTTCAAACCGAGTGTCCTGCAGAATGTGGACCTGATGCCTCCCCATAGAAACAGCAAGCCGGCCACTGATCAATGGACTGAAACTGGAGCCAGAATAGAGCTTTCTTCCACTTAAATTATTTTGTCCAAGTATCTGTTAAGGAACAAAAAGTCTAATGCCGTCTTAATGTTCCCTAATCTCCTTAAATATCTGTCCATGTATCAGTGTTTTGCTATTATTTGCCTATGACACCACCATCATCCAAGAACTTCTTTTTCTTGGGGGCGGATGAGATAGATTAATACTCGTTATGGAAAGAGTGGAATTTTTCAGTAGGTCTTGTCTTTAGTTAAGTGCAGAACCACACATGTTACAAAGCATATATATATATATGCACTTAATTACCACCTACTTTGAGATGGGTATTTTTCCATTAATTATAAATATATGTGTTCAAAGATACCTTTATATTNTTTAAGAGAAAGATATGGGGTTGTGCAGCACTCTGAGGAAAGCGTGACATGGCAATATCAAAGGTGTAGGAGACATTTTCTAAAGACATAAGAGTGTGCCGAGTGGTGGTGACACACACCTTTAATCCCAGCACTTGGGAGGCAGAGGCAGGTAGATCTGTGAGTTCGAGGCCAGCCTGGTCTACAGAGCAAGTTCCAGGACAGCCAGGGCCACACAGAGAAAAGGGTTTCTGAAAAAACAAACAAACAAAAAGACAAAACAGTGGAAGCGAAAGATTTAGAATGATAGAGATTTAATACTCACAAAGGAGAGGCAAATCACAAGGAGGAAGCAGGAAGACTTAGACCAAAACAAAGTCTGGGAGAGTTTATCCAAGACAGTGAAGAATTCCACGACTAAAGGTCCCAATGAAAGGGGTCCTGCACACAGTGTACACTATATTGACTACACTAGCATTCTCATCCTGTTCAGACACAGCAAGAAAGCCATGTATAAGAAGAGCGGCTTCAGTAAAAATGTGGTTGCAAATTCAAGAGAGTGAGAAGCGTAATTTGGTCAATTACGCTTCCTGCGGTGGAATATCTGAGAAGGGCAGGTTTGTGACCCAAACATTTCATTGGCAGGCATAGATAATAGATTTGCAGGTAAATTGTACTACTTTGAGAGTATAATTCTTTTTAATAAGGAATTTAATTAGTTCTCAATGATGGTTTCTTAAGAACTGGGAAGTTATACCATTCTATACAATGACATGACTTTTAAATTCATAGTATTATATCTTGTCATATGTAAGAAAAAAGAGCAGCAGAACCAAAGTCACAAAGCACAGAATGGAACAAAGAATTATGAATGTACCTTGTAGAAATAATATGGGATAGAAAGTACTAGAGAAAAGTGACATTTTATTTTCAAATTTACAAGTTAACAGAATAGTACAAATGCATAATCATAACTGAAAGCAAATTAATATGGTGGCTCTTCAGAAAATTGGGAATTGATCCATCTCAAGACCCAGTTATACCACTCTTGGATGGACACTCAAAGGATGCTCCATCCTACCACAAGGACACTTGCTCTACCATGTTCATTGCTGCTCTAGTATAATAGACAGAAACTGGAAACAACCTAGATGTCCATCAACCGAAAGCTGAGTAAAAAAAAAATGTGCTACATTTACATAATTGAGTATCATGCAGTGGTAAAAAGTAAAGACATCATGAAATCTGCAGGTGAATGGCTGGAATTAGAAAATATCATCCCGAGTGAGGTAACCCAGACCCAGAAAGACCAACATGGTATCACTCTTAAGTGGATACTAGCTGTTAAGTAAAGGACAATCATGTGACAATTCACAGACCCAGAGAGGCTGAGGAGGAAGGGGGTTTCAAAGAGGGGAGGACACATGGATCTCCCTGGGAAGGGAAAATAGAATTGATTTTGTGGGTGGACTGGGGGGCATTTGGTGATGGTAATATGAGCTTCTCAGACTCAGGAAAGAAAGAGCATTCCCAGTTTGCCCCGCAATGACTGACCAACCCCTACTACAACAACACTCTCACTGAACTGCTGTCTGAGGAAAACATCCCCTATCTTTGACTTCTCTGACATCTTTTACACCTTACACCGAACACATCAAAAATTCTGTGTATGCATTTTACTCTGCTAGCAGAAAGCATACTCATGAGTAGTCAATAACTTTTGCAGCACGGAAGTCATCATGCACGGTGACAGGACAGCTTAGAGAGTTCCAAATGGGCACAACTGGACATGAGAAACCATCATCGCCCAAGTAACCACCCCCGCCATCCCTCAGGCTGAATCCAAGGCCCTATTTATATGATTCACACTTTCCCTGGGCGTTAGTTACTGATATGGAAAACTCCCCAGTCCTAATGCCCAAACCAGACCTCTCTCCTGAGATTCAGACTTCTGTCTGTGGCTTTTTTTCTAGAAGCACCATTTGTTTAATGAACTGTTGATACCTCCAACCTGACATATCCAAGAAAATGCTCACCGGTTTGACAATGATACCACTCACCACCTAGTCTGTCTCCTCTCTTCCCCATCCTCGAATATTTCAAGCAACAAGCTTGTCATCCATCACTGCTTTCCAAGTGCTTCCAGAACCAGTGTCTTTCCTGTCGCTTAGGTCCACCCAGTACACTCTGTCTTGTAGCAAAGCAGAAACAACCAACTTTTACAACCGAACAAGCTATGACATGCCTATCTCAAGTCTCCACTGTAGCTGTGGCCTGAACTCCTTCCAAAGCTCTTGGTCACATCCTTGTATCATATCCTTGCTCCCCGAAACCTTCACATGGCTGCTGCTCCTCAGCCTGTAGACCTCAGCACAAATGTTACCTCGGAAACAGGCTCCTTGACCAGATAGGCTGAGTAACCCTGCTCAGACTCCACACTCAGTCTCTGTTCCAGTACTGCATTGTTCCAACATGCTTATCAACACCTTATTTCAGTGCTTCTGTTTCCTGTCATTTTTCTCCACTAGAATTAAGCTCCCCTCATGTGAATCATATTCCAAGTTCTGTCCCCAGACTCTGAAGAAGTCCTGGCCTAGAGCAGGCACCCTAGTGTATTTGCGAATCAACCAAAGGCTCCTTTATCCTATGGAGATTCCCACAGATTTTGTATATGTTGTTTTATCTGTATACAGACACACACATACATATATATACATACTATATACACATATATACATATACATGAGCACACATGAATATATAAACACATACACACATGCACATATAAACATATATACCACATATACATATTACCCCCACATATATATGTGTGTGTATATACACATAACATACACAGACATATATACACCACACACATAAGCACATATAAACATATATGTACAAATGCATACACACTCACATACACCACACACATATGTGTATATCTGCATATACACATATACACGTATATAAAAAACACACATTGTCTTAGAGTTTTTTTTTTTCTTTTTTGAGACAGGGTTTCTCTGTGGTTTTGGAGCCTGTCCTGGAACTAGCTCATGTAGACCAGGTTGGTCTCGAACTCACAGAGTGTCTTAGGGTTTTTGTTTTTGTTTTTTGCTATGAAGAGACACCAGGACCACAGCAACTCTTAAAAAGGAAAACATTTTATCGGGGCTGACTTACAGCTTCAGAGGTTTAGTCAATTATTGTTATGGTAGAACATGGCAGTATACAGGCAGACATGGTGCTGGAGACAGAGCTCGGAGTGATCCACAGAAACAGAACAAGACCGTGTATCACACTGGGCATAGTTTGAGCATATAAGACCTCAAAACCCACCTCTACAGCGACACACTTCCTACAACAAATCACAACTACTCCAACAAGGCCACACCTCCTAATAGCGCTGCTCCCTTTGTGCCAAACATCCAAACACATGAGTCTATGGGAGCCATTCCTATTCAGAACACTACACACATAGACAGGTATATATGCACATTTACATACATAAACACACACACACTATACATAAACACATACATACACACATATACACATCACATACAAATACACACAAATATGTGTACACATTCATATATTATAACACAAACACACATACCAAATGTATATACACATATGTTTACATACACACACCATACACACATTTATCCATCACAAACATATATACAAACATACACACATATACTCACACATACATAAACACACCACACAACATGCAAACATGTATACACACCCCCCACACACACCCACTTTCCTTTTAATCTTGCTCACCACTCTGCCGCTTAAAGATAATTGCTCCAGAAGCTGTCTCTATGCTAATCTATGCTGATCACCTCTGACATCATCACAAGCCATTTTCTCCAACTCCCGTATCCTACACTATCGGAACTGCTGCATGAATACATAATTTCCACAGGAGCCAAATCTTTGGTTCAGCCTTTTATTCCTGGAGCCCGATCTGGTGCCTGGCACATAATAGGAGCTTGGAAATGATTTGTGGAGGAAAGAAAAACGGAGAGAGGGAGCCGGTGTTTCCATGCTGCGTGAGGAATTTATTTTCCAATCCAATTCCAATAAGCACATCCCCCCTGAGAGACTGGCTAAACGCCCTGCTGTCGCCTGAGCATGGAAGCAATCCAGCCAGGCAGAGTTGTGGCATCACACAGACAAACAGAGAGGCTCTTCCTAGGGTGGGAAGTAATTAGCACACATTTGGCGGGATGAACTGGAAGAAAGCGATGTCCTGAGGGGTACTCTTGGAACACACTCAGGGAGGAAAGCTAACACACGGTGAACAATTTCTGATGGGTACTAAGGGAGAGCTTCACATAGGAACAGGGACACCCTGGGCCGGTCCAGAGAATCACCATCCTGAGAGGGCACTTGGCGAGCAAGAGTCTGTGTGACAAGTGATGTGCGAGCAGGTGCCTAAGATTAGATGCCTAGACAGAAGAGGAGAGATCTGTACAGCTGCCCCTACAAGACAGACTTGCTATCTTGACCACTCCAAATTCAACAACTCCTTAATGAGAAGGAACTGATTGTGAGTTTCCAAATCGTATTTTAAGTCACTTTAGTGTAGATATATTGGAAGTCTTTTCTTAGTCATGTCCTTGACAGTAAACCTTAATTTTTGTAAATCATTTTTTTAATACTTTCTATTTTTTTTTAAAAGAAACTCTGACACATTTGGACTGGGTAGCTGCTGACAGCCCAAGTGTGTTAATCAGCAAATTAAGTCATCTTATTCCTCTCTGGGTATACTACATACGACTCCATGGAACCACTGAGAAGATAATAACATGCATCTAGTGACTTTCCAACCCGAAGCATGCTGGGGCTTGTGAGGAAAGAGACTCCAGCTGGGGCTCGGGAGAGCTCGGCTTCTGTCTTTTTTTCTGACATAACTGTCGGCTGCAGGCAAATCCCTTCAGCTTCTCCTCTGCCTAGTAACTAAAGCATCCCATGTTGTTTCTGAACATGGGCTTCATACGCTGGCCATGTGGCACACACCTGCCATCCCTACACCCCAAAAGTGGAGGCAGGAAGAGCAGAAGTTCAAAGCCAACCAACCTTGGCTACATACTAAGTTTGAGGCCAGCTTCATGAGGCTTTGTCTCAAACAGCAGCAAAATAAAAATAAAACAAAAGAAAGAAAAAGAAAAAGACTCTATAATCCTTGATACGGCTTAGAATGATGCTTAGCAGACGAAACACAGACATCCAATGGAATTTGATTTGGGGATGACACGCACATCTTTCATACTGTTTCAGTTTTCTCTGCTCATAATTATATAAAGCCACAGACGGTTGGGGAAGGAAGACGTGCAGGCTCACACAGCTCTTCCCGAGTGCCAACCGCTTTCCCGCTGTACATAAGTATGAGGGGGCAAGAGCTTCTAAAGGAAGAGCACTGGGAAGCTGGTAGGATACAGGGCAACCCCATCCCTAAGCTGGTGGCTGGATTCCACCCTTGATCTTTTTCCTTCCCTTCTCCAACCACATAGCAGATGGCTGTGACTTTGTGTTTCTTTATCTTTTTGACACAGTCTTGTCCAGATGAAGCTGGATTGATTCTCTTCCTTTTGTTAAGATCCACAAACTATATTCTACACCAGAATAGTCTTGGGGCAAAGAGAACCTTTGATAAGTCAGAAACAACAAGCTGATTGATTGAATCCAGGGAATTACACATCGAGACATTCATTTTAATTAAGCACCTCATTGGAAAACACATAACACAGGCAAGAGTCACTGCAACTGTGACAGCTATATTGCTATTTTATAACCCCAAATTTAATCATCAAGAGCTGAGCAATCCCGCTCTGAAAGATTCCCATGGCACAACACTTGCCCGGCTTCTCTAGGCTTTGAAACAGGGAGGAGAACACTGGGGTAGCAGAGAAACCAGACCACCAGCCTTTTATTATTTTAATTTTCTGGGAGTTTTTGCCTCAGCTAAAAGTGAGCTCCCAGTGTCCACATGATCCTAACAGTACTGTTAGAACCTTCGAAATTATCCAGCTCTGAGTTAGTAACAGATTTTGTGTGTGTGTGTGTGTGTGTGTGTGTGTATGCGCGTGCGTGTTGACATTTGAGCATGTGAGGGAGCGCACTCGAGTATGTGGTACCTGTGCACGCCAGAAATCAACCTTGACATTATTCCTCAGCAGCCATCCGAGACAAGGTCTGTCAATGGAACTCAGGGACAGTGGATTGTACCAGGCTGGTTGGCCAGTGAGCCCCAGGGGTCGACCTATCTCTGCCTCCCCAGGGATGGAATGAAAAGCACAGATCACGGCACAAGACTTATGAAGTGGGTCTGGGGATTGACATCAGGTCCTCAGGCTTGCACAGAAAGTACTTTAGGGGCTGAGCAGTTCCCTAGCTTTGGGTTCAAATTTTTGGGCTCACTTTCAATCAGTCAAACAAAAGTACCATCTGGGATGCCACTCTCTGCCTCCTTTTGGAATTCTTCCTAAAATTGCATGGGGTGTCTCTACTCAACCCATTCTGCAGTCTCAGGCAGTCCCGCTCCGGGGTTGTGTTCTTGACTATTATCTCCGTCCTCTGATTTTACTAAAAAGCATATTGTCTCCTACATCCTTGTTCTTCCTGGGATGCACTTATCTTCCCTCGATCAGTCATGTTCTGCTGTGTCTCTTTCATCACCCAGATCAAATATCACCCTGTTTAGACTCCTGTCTTCTCACCCAGGCAAAACCAAAGTCCCTTCCTCTGCGGTCTTAGTTTACTTTGGTGTGTCTACATCATTAGACGTATGCACAGGAGACATACATTCTAAAATATTTACTTTTACCTGTTAATAAAAGGGAAGCTTTCCTTTTGAAGATGAGGTAGAAAATGGAAAATTATAACACGCTAAAAACCACCAATAATTCTACTAATACAATATAAATACTTTGGTGCTTTCCGAATTTTATTTTTCTTTTTTTTTTTTTAATTTATTTATTTATTTATTAAACATTTCTGTCTCTTCCCCACCGCCGCCTCCCCTTTCCCTCCCCCTCCCCCAACCAAGCCCCCCTCCCTCGTCAGCCCAAAAAGCAATCAGGGTTCTCTGCCCTGTGGGAAGTCCAAGGACCACCCACCTCCATCCAGGTCTAGTAAGGTGAGCATCCACGAAACTGCCTAGGCTCCCACAAAACCACTAGGTCCAGTAGAATCAAAAACCCGTTGCCATTGTTCTTGAGGTCTCAGTAGTCCTCCTTGTCCGCTATGTTCAGCGAGACCAGTTTTGACCCAGGCTTTTTCAGACCCAGGCCAGCTGGCCTTGGTGAGTTCCCGATCCCCATTGTCTCAGTGTATGGGTGCACCCCTCCCAGTCCTAAGTTCCTTGCTTGTGCTCTCTCTCCTTCTGCTCCTGATTTGGACCTTGAGATTTCAGTCCGGTGCTCCAATGTGGTTCTCTGTCTCTGTCTCCTTTCATCGCCTGATGAAGTTTAATATTCAGGAGAAATATTCAGGATTTTCTTTGGGTTCTCCTTCTTATTTAGCTTCTCTAAGAACCCAACTTATAGGTTCAATGTCCTTTATTTATGGCTAGAAACCAAATATGAGTGAGAACATTCCATGTTCCTCTTTTTGGGTCTGGCTTACCTCACTCAGGATGGTGTTTTCTATTTCCATCCATTTGCCTGCAAACTTCAAGAAGTCCTTGTTTTTTACTGCTGAGTAGTACTCTAATATGTATATATTCCATACTTTCTTCATCCATTCTTCAATTGAAGGGCATCTAGGTTGTTTCCAGGTTCTGGCTATTACAAACAATGCTGCTATAAACATAGTAGAGCATATACTTTTGTTGTGTGATAAGGCCTCTCTTGGGTATATTCCCAAGAGTGGTATTGCTGGGTCCATGGGTAGGTTGATCCCAAATTTCCTGAGAAACCTCCACACTGCTTTCCAGAGTGGTTGCACAAGTTTGCATTCCCACCAGCAATGGATGAGTGTACCCCTTTCTCCACAACCTCTCCAGCAAAGGCTATCATTGGTGTTTTTGATTTTTGCCATTCTGACAGGTGTAAGATGGTATCTTAAAGTTGTCTTGATTTGCATTTCCCTGATCGCTAAGGAAGTTGAGCATGACCTTAGGTGTCTTTTGGCCATTTGAACTTCTTCTGTTGAGAGATCTCTGTTCAACTCAGTGCCCCATTTTATAATTGGGTTGATTAGCCTTTTACGGTCTAGTTTCTTGAGTTCTTTATATATTTTGGAGATCAGACCTTTGTCAGTTGTGGGGTTGGTGAAGATCTTCTCCCAGTCAGTGGGTTGCCTTTCTGTCTTAGCGACAGTGTCCTTTGCTTTACAGAAGCTTCTCAGTCTCAGGAGGTCCCATTTATTCAATGAGGCCCTTACTGTCTGTGCTGCTGGGGTTATACGTAGGAAGTGGTCTCCTGTGCCCACGTGTTGTAGAGTACTTCCCACTTTCTCTTCAATCAGGTTCAGTGTGTTTGGACTGATATTGAGGTCTTTCACCCACTTGGACTTGAGTTTTGTGCATGGTGATAGATATGGGTCTATTTTCATTCTTCTACAGATTGACATCCAGTTTTGCCAGCACAATTTGTTGAAGATGCTCTCTTTTTTCCATTGTATACTTTTAGCTCCTTTATCGAAAATCAGGTGTTCATATGTTTGTGGGTTAAAGTCAGGGTCTTCTATTCGATTCCATTGGTCGACTTCTCTGTTTTTATGCCAATACCAAGCTGTTTTCAATACTGTAGCTCTGTAATAGAGTTTGAAGTCAGGGATGGTAATGCCTCCAGACGTTCCTTTATTGTATAAGATTGTTTTGGCTATCCTGGGTTTTTTGTTTTTCCATATAAAGTTGATTATTGTCTTCTCCAGATCTGTGAAGAATTTTGATGGGATTTTGATGGGGATTGCATTGAATCTATAGATTGCTTTTGGTAGAATTGCCATTTTTACTATGTTGATTATTTTTCATGTGCACTATGGATCATTGATCACAAACATTACTCTAATTTTCATTTATAGTATTATTGTGGGTTCTCTGTCATAAGAAATGAGTTTATTTTCCTTCTACTTAGTATAAGTTGGTCTTTTGAATCAATTTGGAAAACTGAATAGTGTAAGTGACAGGATGGAGTTTTGAGCCTTTTAGCCACCTGTCTATCTCTTCTGATAAATCATTAAAAGGAGCGACCCCAAGAATAAAAGAACAAGTGGACAACAGATAAGTTACAACAGCCAAAGTCATACTCAACCATCCCAGCTAACCAAAGTCCCTTGTAAGCCTGACTGGATCCAACCAAATGAGAAACCCTGCCCCATTAAGCCCAGCCTAGTTTTGCCTGTAAAATTATGAGATTAATAAATGGTTACTTTAAGTTAATAAGTTTTGAGCAACTCTTTGTTGTATAAAACTAATTTCCTGATGCATATGTATTTTCACATAGTAGAGATTCTGTCAATCATACATATGTTTGTTTCCTGTTTCTTCCTTAATGGTTTGATCAAAGTCAAAGCATTTAAAGAATTATTAATGAACATTCTTTATAACTTTATGATAAGTCAAACTATTGATACAGCACAAGACTATTTTTTCAACATCTTCATTATTTATAAAGTTTTCTTTTATTCTTTACAGAGAACTACAGCCTAATGAGCTTCTTAAAACTTGAAATATAATTACCGGGTCAAAGTCCCCATCAACATTTTGAAAGCCTTTGATAAATTTTGACGTTTTCTTTTTCCAGAAAGACTACATGTCTTCTAAGATGGCTCACTTCTCCACCGACTTTCTATGGTTAATTATTAATTATGAATAAATCATAAAGTTGGTGATCAAGAAATTCATCTCATTCTGTTTTTTATTCATATAAGTGAATTTGGGATGATCTTTTTAGCGCTTACTCTTGAGTCAATGGTCTCTCTATGCCTAATGTTAATTTTTCTTTCTTTTTGTTTAAAAGAGCATTAGTGTATTCTATTAGCAATACATGCTACCAATGACTTCTGCTTCTTTAATGACAATTAAAAACCAAGCATTCTGTTAACATACCTCCCGTGAATTGTCACACCAGTTTTTCAAGGCAGGTTCCATATTGTTGGAGGACTGGAGGACTTAAACATCTTGCTCATGGCTACACATAGAAAACTCAGGCTCCAGAGTCTGGTTTTTGTATTTGATCTACCACATTGCAAGTTTTCCATTATTTTAATTTTGTGATTTCATTTTGACTTAACATATCTGCACTCAAAGAGTTATCTTTATAGAAGTCCATCTATCTGTTCCATGAGACTGCAAACCTCTTCTGGTTTTCATCTAATACGTATAATAACTACGTTATCTCTCCCTTCTTTTTCTCTTGCTCTTTCAAATTCATGATCTCTTTTTCTTTCATTGTTATTGTTGTTGTTGTGTGTAAACAAGGACGCCAATAGACATGTTAATGTGGACAGAGGGCAGCTCAGGAGGTCTCAACTCCAGACAGAGAACCATAGGCAAGCAAGAATGCTGAGGGTGGGAGGGATGTCTCCCCCACGGAGGACCATGCCACTTGCTCACCCAGTATCAAATGGTCACCCTGAAAACATACAAACTGAAATATTCACTGTCACGTTTGCACCAATATCTTGGTGGATGAAGTCTTTGTCTGCCTGTAATGTGTAATAGGATTTGCCCTCCCCTAATCAGATATAAAAAAAAACCAGGCTGAATGCATTCACAGTCATTTTACTTTGTCGAATTATTTTTCTCAGAAATCAGCTGAGATTCAGAAGACCATTGTGTGTAACAGTGATTTAAAGCAAGCATTGGTTTTTAGCCCTTCTCAAAAGCCCAAGCTCCCTGATCTCCTGAGACAGAAGAACACAACCCTGGCCAATCATACTTTGTATAATTGGAATTTGGCCAAAAGTACATTGGTGATCCCTCAGCCTCCCCCCGCCCCCAACACACACACACACACTAAAAATTGCTGGCGGTTAATCCAACTCTTCCTTCAGAATATATCCCCATGGGTGTGTGAAGGGGACATGAAAGGAGAAGAATGGCAGAACGAACTAGTGGTATATTCCCCAGTGTCAGCCATGAAAGAGGCGCACTGTTCTCTGCTTTTAGATTGCTCTGGTGTGGGGGTGTGGCCCGGGAGTAGAGCATTTTGCCTATTGTGCTAAAGAACTGGGTTTGATTTCCTGCCCCGACAAACAAAAGACAAATCCTCCCTAACTTGATCCAGTTTTAAACTTTTTAAATTTTCTGAACACCAAATTGCACCTGTCCTTCTTTGGAAGAGACGCGGAATCCTTGATTAAGACGGAAATAGTTCTAATTGTGTTTATAAATGGGAGACTTTTTTGTATACATGCATTTTATCTATGGGGTACACTGCTATCTCCTTGGAAACAGGGTAAGATGATGTCCAGATATATTTACACAGTGAAAGAGTTACTAGGTTAACAGCCGAGTTCTCACAGGCGCTTACTGAAATGTGTGTATGTGCACTCTAATGCAAATTGAAATTAAATTAGCAAGACTCTTTCCTTTCCTGGTGGGATTTCTAGCTACCTTAGGGACAGGCTGACAGAACTGCTAGCTTCAGCCTGGGGAAGGGCTGGAATAACCCGGAAACGCTGAGCTGAGCCTTTGCTGGGATGTAGCACCTGGCACCAGTATTTTAAAACCCCCCAGAGTCGCCAGGTTTTTTTTTTTTTTTTTTTTTTTTTTAAGCTGAGCAACAACTCTCTGGGCTCCAAACTAGGTCAGTGAACACGGAAGAATGAATGGAGCTTTCTGTTAAGATCAACTGCTCCTTGCATTTAATAACAGCTTCAAAAACCAGGCAGGTGGTGGGCATGCTAAACAGTGAAGGAATCTGCTTTCTTACAGGCATCTACATGGGATTTCTCTGGTGGAGAAGACCATCTGGCTTCCAAAAATTGAAGGGTGTTTCATGATATCGATATTCTATAATTTATCCTTTGTGTTTCAAAAGAAGACTCACCAGCCAGTAGGTTAGAAATCTCTAGAAAATATTTTCTCAAAAATGAATATTTTACCAGCACATAAATAAGCAAACAGATCAGTGGCAGAGAATAAACAACTTCATAAAATATTCAGATTTCCTGTATGATTAACCTGGTGTTTTCATAAGGAGTAGCTTGAGAGATGGCTCAGTGGTTGAGAGCATTTGCTGCTCTTTCTGAGGGCAGAAGTTTGGTTCTCAGCGTCCATGTTGAGAAACTCACACCTGCTTGTACCTCTGCTCCAGGGGATCCAGTGTCCTCTTCTGGATTCTTTAGTCTCTCTCTCTCTCTCTCTCTCTCTCTCTCTCTCTCTCTCTCTCTCTCTCACACACACACACACACACACACACACAAGTAAAAACAAAATAAATCTTCAAAAAGATCTCAAATGGGATAGATAATGTAAATACTGCCATCTGCATTTTTTTTCTGCATACTTCTGTTCATGTGCATCAGCTGGGTATTTTTCTCTCTCCTTTTTTTATTTTTTAGTAGAGGTTTGCCAACCTCTTATTTGCTTTTATTTCAAAGAAGCAACTTTTGGTTAGATTGATTCTATACACAGTTCTTTTCATCTTCAGATAGTCAACTTTAAATGGAGATAACCTCAAAACGTTTTTCCTAAGACCAGGAATAAGACTCTCTTTACTTCTGTTCTTTGTAGTGCTTGAAGTCTTAGCTAAAACAGTAAGACAATAAAATGAAAGAGATACACACAGGAAAAGATGGAGAGTGTCTTCCCTGTATGTCAGGGTTGGAGATGAACTTCTATGGATGGAGTGAGTGCTGATGATGGAAAGGGACTTCCACGGATGCAGGCAGTATTGGTGATGGGAATGAGATAGTAATAGTTATCCCACTAGGACAATAGGACACCTATGATCCACTTCAGCTTCAAAGGTTTGTGGTCTTTAAACTGAGATTTCATGTACTAGCTATGGCAGCTCCCAGGAGCTGCTGGTGCCTGTTCTTGTTTTATTGTGTATTTACTCTTCAGGAAGACAAACTTCATGGGGGGAGTGTGTGGAGTACAGCTGCTCTGAAATTGGTATGCCAAGGACACAATAGTATGTATCAAGTTGACAGGAACTTAGCAATCCCCCTATTTTCATTCAGAAATTCAACTCGTCTGCCCATCATTGAATGCACGTTTCCTAGCGATTGTCTTGCTATGTAGCCCAGGCAGGCTTGGAACTTGCTATGTAACACATGTTGGCCTCAAAGATATGGCCCTACTGTTTCAGCCTCCTGAGTGTGGGGATTATTTCCTCCAAAATTTCCAATATGACTTTCCCTAATTCCCTTCCCCTGGTGTATCCAGGAAGTATACTCGTCCATATCCATGTCTCAAAGCAGTTTCTGTGTCTTTTAATCTAGCTACATTAATGACTATTCACCTCCATACTACCACCAACTCATGACATCAAATATTGTGGATTTTCAACCCAGAGGCTGCTTCCAAGGCCCAGGCATCACAGATGTATTTGTCTAACCTGATTAGGCAAAGTCACCGGTTGTAATAAATTATATGACACATTTAGATGTTTGGGGTTTTGACGTGACAATCTTTCAGAAGAGCGATTCCCCATGGTTTATTTTTTTCTGGAGGCATGCTTCTGCTGGGGTTTTCAAGATTAAAAGCCCATAAAACGTTGTTGGTGCTGGGCTATAAGGAGAATACAAGTTAACTGCAATGACAGACAAATGATCAAGGCTTTTCCCTCTTCTCTATCTAGAGCAGTAGATAGAGGATATAAATGTTTCTTTTCGCGTTTTCAACAGAAAGATCTATATTGTCATCTCGATAGGACATTAATGGTCGGAATGATTTTAGTATGAAAAACTATCCTCATCATCGAGGAAACGGATGGATTTGCTGATGTGCTTGGTTTTGTATGCATTGTATGAGCACCTATTGAGGATCCCTTGGGGTCAGCCTCAATGATAACAGTTTGGCTTTTCTGCTTATGTTCACTTTCGGGGTCAATTTCCTTAATGTGAACAGTCAGGGATGTTGTCATAATTTTTGCTCTTATCATCCAGACTTCATAATTCTTTTCTGTTTTGTCTCTGTTAATATTTATACGACACCCAGTGAGTGATTGATCTTCTATAGGACCCTATGGTCACTCACACCTGCTTATCATCTGCACAGAGGGGCCCGTTCTCAGATTTATGGTGGTCGTAAATATTGTTAACAAAAGTACAGCTTCTTTTTTTTTTCCTGTGGGCTAATTTCTAATAAGTCTTGTGCATGAGAGCAATTACTGACAAAAGTCAGCCTGTGTTAATAGAGTTTATCACACTTCATCATATATCCTTTGTCGTTGGGAGCATTTTGACAAGCCCAGGGTTAATTAAAACCAAGAAGACAATAAAATACACCTAATCAAACATAGCAGGTACAGAAATCAATTAGCAGATTTATAGCACTTTGGAGCTTTCCATAATGTATAAAATTCAAAGAAACTGTCGTTTCCATTTCCTCAAGACAGTGTAATTAAATTTCTAATTGAAACTATTTTTCAGTAGGTAATGTACAATCTACTCAAGTTTCATTTGCATTAAAGTAGGGTCTATCGAGGTTGAAAGAGCTTGGGAAATTAAAAAAGATCATTGAGTCATTTCCACTATTGGTATCTTGTCTAACTGAAAGTTGGGGGGAAAGTTCTACCAATGAAATTGGGGCTATGTGGAAGGTGGTGATTTGGGTAATAGAGAGAGCAAGCAGGGCTTTCCTATATGTCAAGGTTCTATGCCCTCACACGATACAAAGATTTTCAAAGGAGAGTGTGCCAAATGATTCTCTAGTTTTGTAAACATCCAGCAATTACATATTTGACTTATTTGCTTTCTTAATTTGAGCAATGCTTTTGACTTGATGGATTGTGTTGGTCCCTTACTTTGGTATCACCTCTCCTTTTGGCAAGTTATGTACCTACCAGCCTGAGATGATGGTTCATTTTCCTTTTGTATGTTCATTGTTCGTGTGGTGTGTATATGTTGCACACACATGAGAGTATGAGTGTACCACCTATGCATGTACATGTGGTTGCCAGAACAGGACATGGAGGGTTTTCCTCTACGACTGACCTTGTTAATGCCTTGATACAGAGTCTCCTGATGAACCGGAAGCTTGTTATTTCAGCTAGGCCGGTTGGCCGCCAAACTCTCAGGATTTGCACCTACTTCTCAATACAGAGTTACAGGTACATACATCTATGTCTTTATGTGAGTACCGGGGATTCAAATTCCAGGTCTCCATGCTTTCAGAGAGAGCTATCTTTCCCACTGAATCATTGCCCTAGGTCCTGATGGTTACTTTTGGTTGCCAATATGACAGAACTTAGAATCACCTAGAAAACAAACATCTGGGCGTGCCTGTGAGAGTGTTTTCAGAGTTTTAACCGTGGTGGGAAGATCAAAGCCTAATGTGAGTACCACCATTCCATGGCCTAGGGGTTCAAACTGAGGGGATAGAAGAACTGGGCTGAGGACTGGTCAGCTCCCTGCTTGCTGACTGCAGGTGCAACCTGGCCACCTTGTTTGAGTTCCCATCACCATGCTTTCCTTGCCGTGCTAGACTGGACCACCAAATCAAGCTCAAACAAACCTTTCCTCCCTTAAATTGCTTTCGTTAGATCCTTCATTGAACTATGATGCTAAGCTCCTGGAGGAAGTTCTAGTGGGGCCTGGGCTGGAGGACCAAGTAGGCTCAACATGCACCGTGGATGTGCAGGACAGGTTCCTGCCTGCCTGCTCCAGGGGATCCTCTCTAGACTCTGGATGTCTTCGGTTGATTTTTTCTGAACTATGAACAGAATCTCCTATTATTTATACATAAGAATGATCACAATCTTGACTCTTCACCCAAAATTATCATTTTAAAAAAATCTATGTGATTGACATTGAGTTTAAAGATAATTTTGGTTTTGGATCTTCTGATTTTCCCTTCAGGTAAATGCATATATTATATATCCCATTATCACAACCAACAAAAGCAACAAATCATGGTTCAGTTCCCTAATCGCAGACCTAAACCACACCTGTTATGGGACTGCTTCTTTAAAACTCTTGAGCAAAGCATACTCTACTGCTCTAGAATGCTCTACTTGGAGATAAATCTTCCAGCATATGGGACTGCCTCTGAAAATTTGCTCTCACAATGCCAATGAAAGCCAGATTCATGGAGACAAAAAACCCAGCCAAACACTATCAGAACTTCCGCAGACAACAGTGAGTAACAACAGGGTAACCATGTTGTGCTGTGTAAGAAAAGATATTCTGGTGGCAATGCAGAACAAATGGAAGAAGCAAATGTGTATAAATACATTTTTTAATAAGATAACTTAGAAATGTTGATGTTCTCTGTTTTCTGGCCAATCTCTTTATGTATTGCTGGGTGTTAGAGGAAATATGAAGGAGTTGAGCAAGACAGCAGCAGTGTCTGGCTTTTGCTGCAGCATGTCAGCAGGTCAGGGTGAGTGCTGGCACCTTGAATTTCTCTGTGTAGACCACTGGAAGACCCTCCAAGATTTAAGAAATGGTATTTTACATTTGAACTTTGATCCTTTCCTGTGGGTCCATGTCTCCTCTCTAAATTCTTCACTAGCTCTCCTTCCTTTATTGGTACTTAACACTAGTCTATATTTGAGTTCCAGTCTTCAACTCTTATGTTCTTATATTCTATTGATCTGAGTGTTTGCCTGTTCCATTGAATCAGCAAACTAATTTTCAAAGAACCAGTCTATGTTTCTTCCAGAATTCTCTCCTTGTGCTTTGATTTACTGTGACACCGACCACCTATTAGATTTATAACTCCCAAATAAACATTCTCTTTCCATTAAGTACTTCTCTTAGTGGTGTCATGGTTTTCTATGTAGGAGATTGTCTCTGTTTACCCTCTTAGCTAGATCAGGCCTTTGTTGACATTTGGTTCTTATACTCCATTTTCATCTAAGAAATTTTCATAGACTTTGGACATTCTGGTTTATAAGTAGGAATACAAGTCAAATAATTACTGATAATAAATCATAAAGATATTTATCTTAAGACAATTATTTGGTATATATATTTACTACCACTTAATGAGAAAAGAAAATCTGTATACTTGTGGTGGTTTGAGTGAGAATGGCCCTTATAGGTTCATATATTTGAATGCTTGGTGTGGGGATTTGAATAAGAATGACCCCCCCATAGGCTCATATATTTGAATTCCTAGTCATGAGGTTCTTAAGTATTAGGATGTGTAGCCTTTTGGAGTAGATATGGCCTTGTTAGTTGAAGTGTGTTTCTCAGGGGAGGGCTTTGAGAGTTCAAAAGCCCAAGCCAGGCCTAGTGGCTCCTATCTTCCTGCTTCCCACACATGTGGATATAGAACTCTCAGCTATTTCTTCAGCACTATATCTGCCGGCATGCCACCATGCTCGCTGCCATGATGATAATGGACTAAGCCTCTGAAACTGTAAGCAAGCCCCAATTGAATGCTTTCTTTTATGAGTTGACATAGTCATGTTGCCTCTTCACAGTGATAGAATAGTAGCTAAGATACTTGGTCAGCAGTGAGTGGAAATGCTTGGAAAGGTTAAGGAGGTTTGCCATTGTTGGAGGAGGTGTGCCACTGGGGGCAGGCTTTAAGGTTTCAAAAGACTTACAACATTTATAGTAGGCTTTCTGTGCCTTCTGCGTGTAGATCAAGATGTGGGCTTGCAGCTTTTCTTGTAGCCACGCCTTCTATCTGCCACTATAATCTGTAATCCCCTAAAACTGCATGCCCAATTAAATGCTTTCTTTTATAACTTGCCTTGCTGTGATGTTTTAGCACAGCAATAGAAACGTTAACTAATACTATACTAATGAAATGAATATGCTTAGCTAGTTTTACACAAAACATTAAATCTTGGCTAGTGTTACTGAAGGATACAGAGTGTCTATGACATTTTTCAGAGTTGATCAAATTTTGGTTTTATAATTATTAATGCTGTTTCACATAAATGCATATTACACAATGATAGAAATTTAAAGTCATTTCAGAAATTGTTGGATTTCCGTCCTGCTCCCTGGCCAAAATCCATTTAATGTTGTTTATGAAATTCAAGTCAGTAACACAAACAGAGATGTTTTAAAATCAAACCTCCTAACGTGATGCCATCCTAAGCTCTAGCAATTTGTTCCTTATATGCGGAAGAATGACAGTAGGGAATATTAAAAATCTTTGTTTTCTGTAATTAAGTCACTCTGTTTCTTAGAAAACAGAAAGCTTTGTACATACAACAAAACAAAACAAAACAAAACAACATTGCAACTCCCCCCATGTAATTGTCTCATATCTGAGCTAACGTATTTCAGGACGCGTGTGTTGGCTGTTATGCAGTGGCACATCTGTGCAAAGCGCATGTGCATGTTCAGGCCCAAGGCTTCTGTGAAGTCTCAGGATCTAACCCTGATGAGTGCTTTGAAAAAGACCTTGGATTCATTATGTGCTTGAATTTCAATTAACTCATGGTTACTGTACATCCATAAACCTTTTACTACTGCAAATTTTTTTTGAAAACTCTGCTTCAGTTGCATGATCCCACCCATGAAGGTTGAAAGGTGGGCACTAGGTCCTGGTGCCTTGGCTACATGCAATTTCTGCTGAAGCAGGGAAATATCATCCGGCTGTTTTGCCAGGAAAGAAATGGTATTGAATTTTGAAGTGCAGCTATCAATCGCTATCACAGCCCCCTAAATTAAAAATGATAGATTTCAACTTTGTTTTTAAAACTATAGATTTTAACTCTGTTTTTATCTTTTTAGTTAAGTAAAATTCTGGATCAATTCCTATGACTATTTATGTGTGTCTTAGTGAGTCTTCATTCTATCCCTAATATTGGCACATGGTCTAAGCCTTCATATTTTCAGCTTTCTAGATGATCTCCATCATCTTCTCCTTTACTGTTCATATTCAAGCTCCTTACACATGGCTTTCACGGTCACAGATCGAAACCTTTTGGACCTCATTTCTAACAGATGAAGTTTAATCTCTTCTGACTCACTGTTAGCAGTGAGCCTCGCATCACACTTTCAGAACTGACCTGACTCCCGTTCTTGTTTCAGCAATCTCCATCTCTAACTCTCAAGGTTCTGCACTGTATCTCTGCATCACTCAAGTTAGCTGCAGACTATTCTGTCTTGTATTGTGTAATAATCTTTCGTGTGTTTTATAGCTTCCTCCAACACTATGTTGTGAGCTTTCTGAGAAAAAAGATGATGTCTAGCTTTGTTCCCCATAAAAATCTCAGAGATTGTTCAGTTCACACAAGGGTTGTGAACCCATAAATACTTGGTGAACAGGCTATCTCGGAGACAGAATTAGTCATTATCCTGGCTTTATATAATTTCACTTCCTAAAAGTGTCAGCCATATTGACAGATCATTGTTACAAACTACCTTTTCTTCATGGAAATCTCTGCTTAATTATGGGTTGTGCCAGAAAATCTCAGTATAAACTGATATAAACCAGAGACCCTTACAGCGGGCGAAATTCATTTCAATTAGTTGTTTCATTAATTCAGCTCTGATCTGACATGGAGAATCTTATGGATTTGAAGGGAAGCTAAGATACATAGGCACTGTGAGAGGCAGAATTCCTAAAAGGGTTGGAAGAATTCCGTCCTGTGGTCTGTATGCTCTGGAGGGCCTCTTCCTTGTGTATGGGTGGAGCCTGAAATGAAGTGGATAGTCATTCCCATACGGGTTACCTTATACGACAAGAGGAACTGAGCTGGTGTAGCCAAGTTCCCCATCAGGGAACTCAGGTAATCACATGGGAGTCTAGCTTTCATTGTCTCCTGGCCCAGGCAGGTGAGTCCTGAGAAGACAAAGTAAGAAGCTTCTGGAATTAGAATGGAAAAAAGTACGAGCTGTATCCTGAAGCATTTGGAGAGGGGGGCCACCTGGCTAGGCTCTGAGGATGGTCTCTACCAGACAAGAGACACACATCTAAAGATTCAAAGCTAACATCCACAAACGAGAGAAAACTTTTTTTTTATTTGAATGCACCAATGTAGTTTCATTTCCTTCTATTTTTCCCGTGCCAGTTAGCATCTAACCTACCACAAGGTAGCAAAGATGGGCATCACTTCTCCTATTTTCAAAGACTTATACAGGACACCATTTAACACAGTCATTGGTATTTGTCAGCAGGCCACCCTTCATTGTGCATGCTAGCAAGCTTAATGCATGGGCTGAACACTATCTTCTGAGTACTCCACTGGATTAAATATTCCAAGAATCTTTGGAGGAGAGCCAAGTAAACTTTCTACTCCTCAAAGGGAAGGTGGCTCAGAGGAAGGTGCTGCTTAGCAAAGCCGTTACTCCATGGCATACCAGGCATGCTTCCAAAGTATATTAACAATGCTGATGAGAAAACTAGCCCTGGGGAGAAAATGAAGAAATCACTTCTTAAGGAGAGTCTTGGTGAGATGAAAAGTCCTGGAGTGTAATTTAAAGGTGTGGCCTTTGTTGGCCCAGGGTGGCTCCTAGAGCTTGCTAAGTCTCAATTTTCTTACCAACAAATGGGAAATTGAACTAAAGGATTCTGAGTTGCCTTTTGACTTTGATATCAGTTATCCACCTAACCAAAGATGGGGTAAAAGAGTAGAGATGAAGGGTCTTAACAAGATGATAGGATGCTAAATAGTCTTTGTGAGAATAGAGGTAAGTGAATAGGTATTCTGAAGATCATTTCCTTCAACCCTCTCCCAAGGTCCCCATGCTCCCAATTTACTCAGGAGATCTTGTCTTTTTCTACTTCCCAGGTAGGTATGTATGCTTATCTTTGGGTTGAAGGGGAGGGGAGAGGAAGGAAGGGGGGGCAAAGAAAAATGTAGAGCTCAATAAAAATCAATAAATAAAAAGTTAAACACCTTCTAACAAAAAGAAAAGAAAAGATTATTTCCTACATAAGGTCTCCATGCAGAAGGGAGTCCTCTAGTTCAAGATGCCAGAGAACCCACCATCTTCATATAGGCTGGGGTGGTTATAAACCAAAATAAAGGAGACAGGGCAAGGCAGAAGAGGACTGAAATGCAGTTGGCTATTGTGTATGGCAACAGCTAAGCTAATAAAGTGAGCAGTAACTTAGAGAATGTAAAACTTTGACAAATACCTCTCCTGCTAGCCATGATGAGGCTTCAATAAAGAATGGAAGGCAAGAGCTAGAAAAAGAAGTTCCTTTAGATCTGGAAACCAAAGTACTATAGTTTCAGGAATTGTCATTTCTCAACCCAAATGGAGAGGAGCCTTATACTGTGGTCATCCATGGCTGGCACTGGTGTCTTCTCCATTTCTTTGGTCATTGTCTTCAAAATTGTCATTGCAGAGATCTTTCATCTAATCTGCCAGGTTTCTTCCTAACTCTTCTCAAAGCTAATATAAATGCAATTTCTTTCTCAGCAAGTTAATTATTGATACATAGAAAACTTACGGCATATATGTATATACTTTACATCCTGATACTTTTCTGAAATTGTTTCAGGTCTGTGAGTTTTCTGGTAGAGTCTTCATGGTATTTTAAGATATAGGATCATGCCATCTACTGAGAGGAATAGTTTGCATTCGGTTCCATTTGTATTCCTTTTCATTCCTTCTCTTGTTGGATTTTGCAATCTAAGCCTTTGAGCATGAGTTTGAGGAAAAGCAGTGAAAGTGATTTTAGAGGAAATGTTCAGTTTCCCCCATCTAGGAGAGCGTTTTCGGTGGTTTACCATCTATAGTCTTTGTCAAAACAAGATACGCACTTTTGATGCCTAGTTTCTTCATGGCTTTTATCATGAAGAAATGGTTTGCATAAAGGGCTTTTCTGTAACTATTGAGAGGAAGATGATGATTGATGATGATAAAGTGTCTCCTCTGCTATTGTGTGCTGTGCATTTATAGAACTGCCTCCCTGGGATGAAATCAGCTTGATCATAGTGTATGATCTTAATGCAGTTTTAACTTTAACTTGCAAATATTATATGCAATATATGAAACTTTTCATTTATTCCATCAGGGGAAATGGTCTGCAGTGTTCTTTGTGGACTCTTTATCTGACTTTGGTATTAGGAGAAGAAAGGCTTTGCATATGGGTTAGGTAAACACCCTTCCTTATCTATTGTATGGGAAAGCTTGAGGACTATTGAAGTTAACTCTTCCTGAAAAGTTTGGTAGAATTTAGTACTGACTATGTCAAGTCCTAGGCTTTTCTTTGTAGAGATTTTTCTTTTTAAATTAATGCTTCAATCATCTCACTACTTATTATGGCTACTTATTATTATTAGTAGTAGTTCTCATCTTCATGATTTAATTTTGGCACGTGATGTGTGTTTAAGAATCCATCCATTTCTTCTGTATTTTTAAATTTTTTATAAATATATTTCAAAAAGTTCTCTGCTACGCCTCCGGATTTCTTTTTAATCAGTTGGATCATCCCTTCATTCATCTCTAACTCTAGTTACTGGAGCCTTCTGTGTCATCTTTGCTTAGTTTCTCTAGAGGTTTGTTGCTCTTACCTTTCCAAAGGAGCCATGTTATGTTTGATTAATTTTAGGTGTTGATCTTATAATCTCTATGTTGTTAATTTCTGCCCTGATATATATTAACGACGCCCCCATTCAGCAGGAAGCAGTTTGGAGAGAAAAAACTATGCCCATGTTCCCAAATATTGTTTATAAATGTTCTTTTACATTTAAAGGGGGATATGACATAGATATAAATAATTTGCATTGGTATGGATTTTAAGGTCAATTTTGTTTATGTATATGTATTTCTGATCGTGATTAAGGTATTGTAATTATGTAGTTCATTTAAAATGTAATGTATAATTAGGAAATATAGATTGTTAATGGATAATAGTCAAGCTTGTAGTCATGTTAGTTAGATTTTCTAGATATATAGAGATATATTTCAGTTAGATAGGCATTCTTCATATCTCTCAAAGGCTACAGAATATGGCATTTAAATGTTTTAATAACTTAGGGCTTTTCATGACAATGAGACACGTCTGCTCCTGGCAGCACCAATCTACTTCAAGAGGAAGATGGGCATCGAAGAGGATCCTTATGGAGTTTGATAGCCATTTGGGCAAGAAACTGCTCTTGCCTGGACTGTTGCATAAACTGGACACAGAGAACCCGCAGAGAGAGGACTGCTGAACTTGCCTAAAGGTGAGATGATCTTTCGGGGTTCCTGATTCATGAAAGAGTCTGCAAGACATTCTTCAGGACAAGCAGATAGTGACTGCCTTTGAAATTTCCTGCTTTGTGGAAATGTCTGCTGGAAACTATGGGCCTGTAGGCCGAAGATGGATGCCCCAACGGTACAGAGGAACTTTGGGTGACTGTCCAGGCAGCGAGATGTCTCTGTCATTTCTAGAGTTTTGGATGTTAAGTTAAAGCCTTCTTTTTTTTGTTTAAACAGAAAAAGGGGAAGTGATGTGGGAGTGTCATATATCAATCTGTTGATTTCATTGGTTAAGTTATAATAAACCAGCTGCTTGGCCTCATGGCTTGGAACATAGATGGGAGGAGTAAACAGAATAGAATTCTGGGCGGAAGAGGAAGTGAGGTCAGACTCTGCTCTGCTCCCGGAGAGACCCGACAGCTCTGCTGGAGCAGAGACGCCATGCTCAGCTCTCCCAGGCAGCTGCAACCCACGATGGACTTAGGCTAGAATCTTCCCGGTAAGCGCACCTTGGGGTGCTTACACACATCATTAGAAATGGGCTAGTCCAGGTGCGAGAATTAGCCTGTAAGGGCTAGAGTTCATGGGCCAAGCAGTTCTTTAAATGAATACAGTTTGTGTGTTGTTATTTCGGGCATGAGCTAGCCAAGCGGCCGGGGTGTTGGGGACGCAGCCCCGCCGCTCCTATTTCAACAGATGGCGCCCAGACGTGTGGCTAACTGAATCCACAAAAAGCCTGAGAAAGCTTGGGAAAGAATGGAGTGAAGCATGTTTTCTTGGTAGCAGAAATTTCTTGGGTCTGCTCCGCTTGCTAGAGGCAAGCAAGCGCTCTCATCTAAGAGAGGCTTCCTGACTCAGCTTCAGCTGCAAAACCCTGCAGCTCATTAAGAGGTCCTGCCACGAAACACTTAAACAGTGTTGACAAAAAGCTGAACGCATGCTTTTCAGTTTTCAGCTGTAGCAGGAAAAAAGCTGTGCTGTTTAAAAATGCTGGCTTTCTGGGCTGTCCTGCCACGGCAAACTCTGACTCTTTTTTTTTATTGAATGGTTTTTAGTTCCATTCAATTGCCTGCAAATTTCAAGACGTCATTTTTTTTTCTGTTGTGTAGTACTCCACTGTGTAAACGTACCACATTTTCCTTATCCATTCTTCGGTCAAGGGGCATTTAGGTTGTTTCCAGGTTCTGGCTATGACAGACAATGCTGCTATGAACATAGTTGAGCATATGTCCTTATGGTATGATTGTGCATCCTTTGGATATATACCCAAAAGAGGTATTACTGGGTCTTGAGGAAAGTTGTTTCCTAATTTTCTGAGAAATCACCATACTGATATTCAAAGGAGTTGTACCAGCTTGCATTCCCACGAGCAATGCAGAAGTGTTCCCTTTGCCCCACAATCTCCCCAGCATAAGTTGTTATCAGTGTTTTTGGTCTTGGCCTTTCTTACAGGTGTAAGATGAAATCTCAGAGTTGTTTTGATTTTCATTTCTCTAATGACTAAGGATGTTGAGCATTTCCTTAAGTGTCTTTCAGCCATTTTAGAGTCTTCTGTTGAGAGTTCAGTGTTTAGATCTGTACTCTATTTTTTTTATTGGATTATTTGTTCTTTTGATGACCAATTTTTTTGAGTTCTTTGTATATTGTGGATATCAGCCCTCTGTCTGATGTGGGGTTAGTGAAGCTCTTTTCCCATTTTGTAGGTTGTTGTTTTGTGTTGTTGACCATGTCCTTTGCTTTACAGAAGCTTTTCAGTTTCAGGAATTTCCATTTATTAATTGTTGCTCTCAGTGTCTGTGCTGCTGGGGTTATATTTAGGAAGTGGTCTCCTGTGCTCATGCATTGAAGATTACTTCCCATTTTCTCTTCTCTCAGGCTCAATGTGGCTAGATTTATACTGAGGTATTTAATCCATTTGGACTTGAATTTTATGCATGGTAATAGATATGGATCTATTTTCATTCCTCTACATGTTGATAGCTAGTTAATGCCAGCACCATTTGTTAAATATCCTTTTTCCACCCTGTTTAATAGTTTGTGCTTCTTTGTCAAAAATCGGGTGTTCAAAGGTATGTGGATTAATATCTGAGACTTTGATTTGGTTCCATTGGTCTTCCTGTCTGTTTTTATGCCAATACCAGGCTGTTTTCAGTACTGTAGCTCTATAATAGAGTTTGAAGTCAGGGATTGTGATGCCTCCAGAAGTTCTCTATATTTTACAGGATTGTTTTGGCTATCCTGGGTTTTTTGCTTTTCCATATGAAGTTGAGTACTGTTCTTCTGAGGTCTGTGAAAAATATTTCTGGGCATTGCATTGAATTTTTAGACTGCTTTTGTTAAGATTGGCATTTTTACTATCTTAATTCTATCTATGCATATTCTTTTGTGGTGGGTGAAATGTTTTATAGATGTTTGTTAAGTCAATTTGAGTCATGACATCTGTTAGTTCTCTTATTTGTCTATTAAGTCTGTCTGTCTGGCCTGCCCACTCAGGAGAGTGGGGGTGTTAAAGTCTCCTACTATTAGTGAGTGGGGCTTGATGTGTGATTTAAGCTTTAGTAATGTTTCTTTTTCATATGTGGGTGCTCTTGTATTTGGGGCATAGATGTTCAGGATTGAAACTTTACCTTGATGAATTGTTGCTGTGATGAGTATGAAGTGTTGTTTTTTTTATCTCTTCTGACTGATTTTAGTTTGAAGTTTAGTTTGTTAGATATTATGATAGCTACACCCACTTGTTTCTTGGGTCCATTTGATTGGAAAATCTTTTCCCATCCCTTTACTTTGAGGTAATGTCTATCTTTAAGGTTGAGGTGTATCTCTTGTATACAGCAGAAGGATGAATTCTGCTCTTGTATCCATTTTGTTAGTCTGTGTCGTTTTACAGGTGAATTGAGTCCATTGATATAAAGAGACATTAATGACCAGTGATTGTTTATTCCTGTTATTTTTTTTGTGGTAGTGTTTGTGTGTTTCCCTTCCTTGGGGTTTGCTAGTGTGAGGTTATCTGTTGCCTGTTTTGTTGTTGTTGTTTTTGGTGCTGTTAACTTTTTTTGGGTTGGAGTTTTCCTTCTAGTACTTTCTGTAAGGCTGGGCTTGTGAATAGGTATTGTTTAAATGTGTTTTTTTCCCCATTGATGGTGATTAAAAGCTTTGCTAGGTATAGTAGCCTGGGCTTACATCATGGTCTCTTAGTGTCTGCAACACATCTGTCTAGGACATGCTGGCTTTCATAGTTTCCATTGAGAAGTTGGGTGTAATTTTGATAGATCTGCCTTTATATGTTACTTAACCTTTTTCTTTGCAGCTCTTTCTTTCTTTATTCTGTATGTTTTGTGTTTATGGTGAGGGTACATTTTTTGATCCAATCTATTTGGTGTTCTATAAGCTTCTTGTACTTTCATAGGGATATCCTTCTTTAGGTTGGGGAAATTTTCTTCTATGATTTTGTTGAATATATTTTCTGTGTCTTTGAGCTGGAGTTATTTTGCTTCTTCTATTCCTATTATTCTTAGGTTTAGTCTTTTCATGGTGTCTCAGATTTCCTGGATGTTTTATGTTAACAATTTGTTGGGTTTAATGTTTTCTGTGACCAATGAACCTATTTCCTCTATAATATCTTTAACATTTGAGATTCTCTTTTCCATCTCTTGTATTGTGTTGGTTATGCTTGCATCAGTAGTTTCTGTTTGTTTGCCCAGATTTTCCATTTCCCGAATTCCCTCAGTTTGAGTGTTCTTTATTGCCTCTGTTTCAGTTTTCAAATCTTGAACTGTTTCCTTCACTTGTTAGTTTGCTTTTTCTCGACTTTCTTGAGTTTCTTTAAGAGATTTATTGATTTCTTCCAATTTTTGTTTATCTTTTCCTCCATTTCTTTAAGTGAATTTTTCATTTCCTCTTCAAGAGTCTCTATCATCTTCATAAAGTTATATTTAAGATTGTTTTCTTCTGCTTCTTCTGGGTTAGGATGATCAGGTCTTTCTGTTGCATGACCTCTGGGTTCTGGAGTTACCATATTGCTTTTTAGGTTATTGAATGAATTTTCTCTCTCTTCTCCAATACACTGCACTACTAAGGGCCCATATCTGAGATTGCTCAAAGTGGCTGTGATCCCTGAGGCAAGTATATCTTCTGAGTGAAAGCAACACTGATCTGATTTCTTTCCTCATAAGTTTTACTCCTATATGGTGCCACAAGACTTCCAGAATGTCACCCATATTCGCCTTTGAGCCACCATTGGTTTGCAGTGCTTTCCATTATCATTTTCTAAGCTGAAAACCTTTACAAAGTTTCCACGCTCCTTTCCTTTCAGTTGGGGTTGGGACTGAGCCTGAAAACCTGGGGGAAAGAGTTGCAGGCAGTTAAGGGGACTGTAAAAGCTTCTAAGTGGAAAATCTGAAGAAGTGAAAAAGCTGCGTGAGGATTGAAGAAACTCAGAGACTATCATCAATGTAATTACATGGCCAGGAGCTGTAGTAACTACTTGTCTGTAGCAGTTCATTTCATCGCTGTGATAGCAAAGAAAAATGAAGCACTAGTTCCCAAACCTCAGAATTGACCAATTATAAACATGAACTTGCCACTAAAGCCTGGCCAAAGAAACCACATCATCATTATCACACCTTTCTGGGTGATGCTGCGTGGCACAGAGGCAGGGGCAAGTAAGTGAGGGGCTTGTTTGAGGTCAGAGGGATATAAACAAGAACAACTTCCCAGTCTTGGTGCTAAAGCAGAACACTTGGACTGGAAGCCAAACACCAGGAAAACAGCAAAGGAAGCCGTGAGGGCTTAATTCATTTACACCTCTCTATTTTAGTGAGATCTAGGAGGCCAAATGCCATGAGATTAACCACACACTTACATAGGAGACGTGCATGAGCCTGAAGACTGAGCAAAATAGAAAATAGTTGAGAGAAAATTGTAAGAGACTAGAGTTGTTTTGTTTGTTCATTTGTTTATTCAATATCTCAATTATGCGGTGGGGGAATAGAGCCAAAATACTTATACATGTTCATCATTTCCATTTTCCTAGGTTGCAGGAGATTCTGAGCAGTGGTGCTTGTCTGGGCCTAGTGCCTTTTCTCTTTTCTTTTCTATCCCATCAGGAATGCAGGAGTTGCTGAGGCCAGAGTTCCTACACAATGAGATATTAGAGTCCACCTTGGGCACCAATATCTTGGACATCATTTCAGACCCTCTTCATGTTCCTAGTTTGCATGTCATAACTCATCCGAGCACCTCAAGAATGCCTGAAACTTAAATGATGTCACTTTTTTTTTCAACATAATATTTGTATTGGTTATTTGGGAATTTCACATAATGCATCCCGATAATATTCACTTCCCAGTTCTCCCAGGTCTACCCCCACCTTTGTGAACTCCTCTGAGAAAAAGGAAGAAGAAAGAAAGAAAAAGGAAAAAAATACCCAGTCTATTTTCACTGGAGCATGGTCAAACTCTCAGTGGCCAGACCCTTAAAGAAAATTGAGTCCTTCCCCACTCCGGCCTCTGGCAGAGGTAATCAATTGTGAAGAGCTACACTTCAGCATTACAATTTTTAAGACTTCTTTTCAATGGCTTACTGAATAGACTCTTTCTTTTGAGGGGATTGGGTAGAGGTTGTCACAGTAGCCTTCTAAGTCTCTCATTCTCAACCGTGAGTCTGCATTCATCAATACCACTGCAAAAGAACCTTCTTTGCCCTTCATAGTCAGGGATCACGGACTTCCACATGGTTTTTGTAGAGAGCACAGAGCACAGACATTTATATGACCTTTAGTGATGGCATGGATTATGGACTGTAGCATGGACTCCAACAGTAGTACAGACCAGAGACACCATCATGGCTCTCAACAGCAGCACAGGCCATGGACATCAACGTGGCTTCAGGTGGCGGCACAGAACCTGAATGTCCATATGGTCATTGGTGGTAACACAGACTATGGACATCAATACGGTTCTTGGATGCAACACACAGTAGGTACAATATAGCTTCTGGTGACAACATGGACTACAGACACCATCATGGTCCCCTGCAGCTGCAAGGCTCATGGATATCAACATAGTTGTAGGCAGCCTTTTCTTTCCTGCCTGCCAATTCTCAAATAACCATGCAGACAAAAAATTAAAATATAAATGCTCAGCTGATAGCTCAGGTTTATTACTAACTAGCTCTTGCAACTTATATTAACCCATATTTCATATCTAAGTTTTACCATGTAACTCTTGGCTCGTTACCTCATTTTGTACACATTCTACTTCCTCTGTGTCTGGCTGGTGACTCCTCTAACTCTGCCCTCTTTTTCCCAGTGTCTTAATTTGGTTTTGCCTCCTAGCCTTATCCTGTCCAGTTATTGACCAGTCAGCTTCTTTATTAAACCAATCACAGCATGATTCACACAGTGTACCGAAAGATTATTTCACAGGATTTTCCATTTTTGTCTAAAAAAAGAGAAAAGTATTAACTTTAAAATGATGAAATTATATACAACAAAATAGTAATCAAATAAAAATTACAGTTATAATACCTAGTCCATTTGTGTTTGGCAAAAGCAGAGGAAATAAATACTCTATAGTCTATCTTATCTTTGTGAAACTAAAGTTTCATATCTAATTTACCTTTTTATCAGAAGTATGAAAAACTTTAAGTCTAATTGTTTTGTCTTTACCACCATCAAAGACCCCAGCATGATGAGATGTTACCTAATGACAGAGGCATCTGTCTGCCTGGACAGTCACCCTAGGTTTTTATATTTATATTGTGGAATCCATCTTTGGCAGGGGATTTTTGAAGTACTCTCCTATCTTGTCTTGGCAAAGTTAAACAAATCACCTTCTTTTTTGTGTCCTGCTTGTCCAATTTGGACAGCATACTGTCAACAGTTAAAGGCAAGGGCAATTTCTTGGCTAGTGGCTAACTTTGGCCACAAAGAAAGCAAACTCCATATGAAGTTTCCTCAATGACCATCATCTTCTCTGAAGTAGATTGGTGTTGCCAAGAGCAAACATATCTCATTGTGAAATATAAAAGACCCCTTATATCAAAGTATCTTACATGCTGTATTCTGTAGATCTCCGAAGTGTTTGGAGAACATTTGTCTATCTAAAATATATCTGTTTGATCTTGAAAACATACCTAACATGATTGCAAGTTCGATTATGAAAGGTGACTAATTACTAATCAGCATTTTTATTATCCTAAATATTTCATATTAATAACTTTTAAGGACTATATATTTACATTACATTGTTAAATGAGCTTTATAGGTACAATATTTCTATGAGAGTAGAAATGTATGTACTATATGCTTTAACAAAAATAACTTTAAATTTGTATCAATATGCAATAATATTTTAATCAAGAGTAGAAACATATATATAGTATAACAAAAATAACCTCAAATTTGTATCAATATACAAAAATCCATACCAATGTATAATATTTAAAACCAGTAGTTGCTTTTTTGGTTTAAAGGTAGATTCAAAAATCTACCCTTTTATCCTATCATTTCTATATCCCCCTATTTCTTTTCAGAATGAGATCCCTGAACCTAATCTCTTTTGTTCGGCTTTTTTTCTAACATTACCAATAACAACTTGTAAGCAAACCCTCAAATGATGACAAATATCTATAACCACTGAACGACCCAAAGCCTTCCATGCAACCTCTTAGGAATGTGAACATCATGTTCACAAAATTACTTCCCGTTTTCTGGAGCTGAAGGCATCTTTAGGAAAATTTGAGAAAACTGGGGTAATTGTGAAATCCTGGGAGAGCTAGCTGTTTCATTTGTTGTCTAGTCTCTGTGTAATGGAAAAGTGTAGAGAGTCCTCAAGCCCTGGCTAGAGAAGTCTGGGAGGCTGCACCATCTCAGATAGCCATCTTGAAATTTTCCTGAGTAGTTTGTAGTCCAAAGCAAACCTTCGGGTGGTATTTGTCAGCTTAGTGGTATTACCACAATCTAGATGGAATTGTTGTTGTGGGACCCCATCATGGCCTCCTGCAGGGGTACATACCTCAGATATTAATACAGCCTGTGGCTGCCGCATGGACCATGGGCACCATCATGGCTCTGGGTGGCGGCACAGGCCATGGATACCAACATGACTTTAGGTGGCAGTACAGACTACAGTCATCCATATGGCCTTAAGTAGTAATAGAAACCACAGACATCAACATGGCCTCTTGTGGGAGCATAGACCATGGACATTCACATGTTCTCCACTGGCAGCATGGACCACAGACATCATCACACAGCATGGACCATGGACATCACACAGCATGGACCACAGACATCACACAGCATGGACCACAGACATCACACAGCATGGACCACAGACATCACACAGCATGGGCCATGGACATCATCACAGCCTCAGCAGCAGCACAGGCCACTGACATGATGTCACTTTTTACTCTAGGTCAAGTGACTACAAGGAAAATAAGAAAGGGGCAGTTTTGTTTCTTCATTTGTTTGCTCACTATCTCTGCTCTGCTATGGAGAGAAATCTAGATGAGATATTTACATGTTCGCTATTTTTTTTTTTGAGGAACATTGGGTGTCAGTAAAATGTACAAATAATCAAATAGATTTGGACAGCAAAATAAAATGACCAGGAGAGTAAATGAAGTATAGAAAATATATGTTGGAGTCAGGCAGGGGAGAGAGAGAGAACAGTGTGGGCTGTGTGGGAAATAAAATAGGGTGTTTGTAGGGGCATAGAGAGGGGATTAGAGTTTGTATCTCCCGTCCTACAGCCCAGAACTTTGCACAGTAGATCACTGCTGTTGGGTGGGGTGTCCTTGGAGCCATGGGGCAATGTGCCTGAGAACTGGACTCCATACACAAAGCATATGTGGGTGTCTAAGGGGCGATATTCCTTCACAGAGCCAACACATTGTATAAGGCAGGTCCTGGAGTCAGAAGGATTGACTTCCAATCCTGGCTTTACGGTTTATTTTTTTTAAGTGTCTGTGATGGTTACATAGTTTCACAGTTTCCTCCTCTTTAAAATGTCAGTGGTCATTGTGCAACCCATCTGTGGAGTGGAAGGCAATTTCTTAGCATAGGCAAGGCACTGTGAGTGACTCCTGGCGCATGATAAATGATCAAAGATGTGGTAATTAATATTAGGTACAAATCAAGTAGCACTCATTGGAAATACTTGGGGTCAAAAGTGCTTTAGATTTCAGAGTTTTTCAAATTGGGGGACTAAAAAAACAATTGCATTTTAACTTATTTTTGTATTTTGTGTACACGCATAGGTTTGTCACCGAGGTTGGTGTCCATGTGGAGGCCAGAGAACAGCTTTTGGGAGTCAGCTCTCTCCTTCCATCCGGTAAGTGCTGGGGGGCAGAACTCACATTACCAGGCTTGATGGTGAGTGCTTTTTATGCTTAGCCATCTCCCTGGCCAAATTTTGGCATTTCTTAATGGAGTTTACTGGTTGAATTTCCAAAATCTGAAGGATTGAAACCCCAAACTTTCTAAGTTCTCATATAATACTCAAAAAGTTTCAAACATTGGACCATCTTTAGATTTAGGGTTTTGGAGTTCTTCAACTTGTGCTTGTTCAGGCTAGCCATTGAACTTCAGCGAGGCCTGTTCATTAAACTTTCAGAATGACTTTAACTCTTATCCACATCCATCTCTTTGTCTTCAATCATTCCCCTGCCTGAGCCCCTTCCAAAGAGCAAAGAGAGGACTTAAAACACAATGAAACAGGAGGGTTCACACAAGACCCAATGACCTCTGGAGGCATCTCTGGGATGTCTTTGAACAAGAGTGCATGGAGATGGGAGGAAGCCAAACACAAACTCCCAACGCCTTGTTGCTCCAGAGTGGTTGCATCTTTACACATATGTCTGCTTGGGATCTGCCCTCCAGCACCCCTGGTCTTCCTCATAAAGAATAATAATTCTGTTTTGTCCTCTGTATCCCAGACTCCAAATGCTCTTTTCTTTTCTTTCTTTTATTTTCTTTTTAAATGAAAGCAAAGCTCCTAGGCTACATCCCATGCAACTCCAGCAATGCAAGCCATCTTTTGTTCTTCGCTTTGGCAGCTCTGCCCCTCGTTTGTTCCCTTGCCTGTCTGCAGGTCTCAGAGCCGTTCTGCTGTTGGAGATTGCAGGAAGCTGGTGGAATCCAGCCACAAGGCTTCTTTTATGAGCCAAATATAGAGAAGAGAGCCTTTCATTGGCTCCAGCCTCACAGTCAGGTGCTCCCTGGTGGCCTCCACACAAAGCTGAGGCTCTGGAGCTACTCCCTGGAGTTTGCCTTTGTTTTCTCACAGGCCAAGTTCCTGGCGATGGGCAGGTGAAATGGAAGTCCAAGACCCCAGCTCTCTGTATCCACTGCAAGCTGGTTCCACGCTTAGACCTCAGAAGTCACTGGTCTGACCCAGTCCTCCCAAAAGCCAGCCTGAGTTCTCTATTAGTGAGCATGAAAAATGCTTCAATCACAGCACCAGATGGTACCCAAACCAATTTGGACTGTCAGCCGAGGCCTACTCATTTCCAAGGACTTTGTCTAACTTCAGTGCTATTCCCTCAGTGCCCATCTCGCTCTAAGAGGTGATCTTGCTCAGATGATTTTGATGAGAAATAACATTTTCCTCTACCCGGCACCACAGTCATTACTTCTTCCCAGCTTTATTAATTCACTCAACAAGCTTTTATTGAGTGCCTGCTGTGTGCACTAGGCATTTCAGAACATGCCAAGGAGGAATTCGCTTCTGTTTGATAAATATTTGCTGAGAATCCACCAGATATGTGAGGAGTACATTGAAAGATGATGAGCATGCGATACGGTTGAGATGATACAGTGGCCTTTAAAGAAGTCACAGTTGTAGAGAGGACAGTGCTGTCACTAAGGAAGCATCATTGTGAGGCATGCAGACCTTCCCGTGTCTGTTATTTGGTCTATCTGGGTCTTCCTAAAGAGAACTTGTCAGTGTCTTTAATACATTGTCTCTGAGGACCACTAGCACATAAGTGGATCACAGGGCAGGGATGTGGGGGAAAGTCAATGACTGTACACTCTACCATCCTACCTCTTAGAGAGTGGACCCTTGAGCATCTCCTGGGAACTTGTCAGAAAGCCAGTTCTACTCATGCCCCAAGTGGATTAGAAGGTGTAGTTCTAATAGGTGATCTATGTACAGGATGGTGTTTCGGAATCACTACTCCCCTAGTTCTGTTTTCCAAGTGTTCCAACAGTGTTGGTGGGTTTAGTGAGAGGTCACCATATTTATTGTTCTAGTCACTATTGGTTGCACACTAATCATTCAGTAATTTTCGGTTACACAGTGTGGCTGCTCTTCACTGAGCCTTGGACCACAGTGTCTGACATGGGAGCCGCAGGGGCTTGGATAGGGAGCTCACTGAGGCCCAAATAATCATTGAAAAACCAATGACCTTTGTGACAGTCTGACAAGAAAACACTGTCCAAGAGGGATGCTTTCTATTGCATCAGCTTATATGCTAGGGGAATTTCCATAGGGAATTTAACAGGTATTCAGAATTCTCATTGATCACCGGAACTAGACAGATGCAAAAAGAAACAAAGAAGCAAGCAGGAGCCATGCAGTCATGGGATTAAGCAGCCAGGGGAGGGGGGAGTATGGAACAACCTCATTTTTTTTTTGTCTCCATGTAGGAAAGTACTGGCAACTTCAAGTACATGCCCTGTAATCCTCAGTATACCATTGAACAACAAATGTTACCACTATATTGTAACAGGAGAGCGGGCTGCTTGTCGTCCCATTGCCTGCTAGTTTACACCCAGAATAATCACACAGAAACTGTATTCATTTAAACACTACCTGGCCCATTTGCTCTAACTTCTTATTGGCTAATTCTTAAATCTTTAATGTAATCCATTTCTATTAACCTGTGTATTGCCACATGACCATGGCTTACCAGCAAGATTCTAACCAGCGTCCATCTCAGGCAGGAGATCCATGGCATCTGCCACTCTGCCTTTCTTCCCAGCATTCAGTTCTCTCTACTCCACTTACCTACGTTCTGCCCTATCAACGAGGCCAAGGCAGTTTCTTTGTTCATTACCCAATTAATGGAACACACAAACTCCTATACCACTATATTTTCCAAATGGACAAGCAAAACAAAGAAGAAGAAAAAGAAGGAGAAGGAGAAGGAGGAGGAGGAGGAGGAGGAGGAGGAGGAGGAGGAGGAGGAGGAGAAGGAGNAAGAAGGAGAAGGAGAAGGAGGAGGAGGAGGAGGAGGAGGAGGAGGAGGAGGAGGAGGAGGAGAAGGAGAAGGAGAAGGAGAAGGAGAAGGAGAAGAAGAAGAAGAAGAAGAAGAAGAAGAAGAAGAAGAAGAAGAAGAAAAGCAGTGAGAAGCTAGCCATGAACATCCAATTAGCAAAGTAAAACCAGCGTCTGAATCCAGTTCTAACAAAGTTTCAAAGCTCAGGTGTGACAGGTTTTCATATCATATCCCCTCTTCAGCTACTTCTTTTGTTTTTGTTCTACTCTTGACTTTGGGATTTTCCGCTGCTTCTCGATTCAAGGGGGAAATAATGGACACATCTTATTGTCCAGAGTCACATAAGGGAAGAAGAGGCTTGGAGTTCCTTGGCGACTCAGGAGAGTCGGTTCCTCTCACAAAACCCAGTGAGGACAGTGTGGGACTGAGAGAGGAGTCCTGGTCTGTGCCAGTTTCTTCAAGGAGCTTATGTCTTTCTGATAAAAGAAGAAATCAAAATATTTTAGAGAAAATATCATAATAAATTAATTGATCAGCCATGAGGAAATAGGCATGAGTGTTCAGAGACATAATGTAGGACTCGAGAACAAAGAAAGAGAGTAAAGACGTCCATCTTAGGCTGGAGAGACAGTGTGAACAAAAGACAGAAATGAGTCTGTTGGGGTGTAAGATGGGAAACTGAGTCCTCTGCTCTCCATTCCCAAGGTGGAAGGTCAATGTGTGCTGTGTGCTATATGCAAAAATCTGTAGGACAGGTTGGTAACTGGAGAGAGATAGTTAGGGTTCAGAGGGAGACCTCAATCTAAATCGTGAGAAAAGAGTGACTCCATGGGAATAGCCTGACAGAAGGCATATGTTCGTTGGAATGGTGTTCGGTGGTCCTGTCACTCAGAGGATGAGTAGACTAGGAAACAGGATGCTCTCCCTCACCCACTGTTGCTAGAATAGGGAGGATTCTAGAAGCTTAAATGTGCTTTTTCCCCCTCTGAGAAAGCCCAAGTTTTATAACCTCTGATGGCTCAGTTTCCATAATCATGCACTGACTTTCAGTTCTCCTCAGGCATCCAGTGTTTTCCCGTCTTTCTGGCTCTCTAGAGGCTAACAGGTGCTTCTTGTTTGCCTGGTGAGATGAAGTAGAGGCAACTCAATTCATTCTGGGCCTGACTCTTAATGACATCACCCTTTAGTCCTTGCTGGAGGAGGCTGGCCTCATGGGAAGTGAACTTGGAATATTTTCGTTGAGTTGCTGAAAGTTTGGGGTTCATTGGTCCAGCCTACTCAGACTTACATGTTAGGCATTTATCTTTTATATTTATTCTATATGGTCTCTCTCTTCCATCAGTTAGCAAATTTGATTCTAGTTTTGTTCGCCAATGTATTCCCAATGGTTGCTTAACATTAGTAGATACTCAAGAATTTTTACTGAGTGAATACCTAATTATATTAGTTGTTGAGACCCTGTTGGATTTTCTTTTCTTTTTTAATCTTAATTTCTCATCTTCGGCAAGCGTAATCACCTTTGAAGGAAACTCTTTCCCTTCCAAGCTGCTGGTGTCATCTGAGATAAGGTTGGGAAGAGTTGATGGATACAGGGATTTTTTTCTCTCACTTTTTCTTATTAGGGATCATTTCGGGGAGAGTTCTCATCTTCAGGGACAGCCCTGCTAAATAAATGAACCCCAACCCATCAACCAAAAATTCATAGCCTGCATTTGCTATGGTGTTTCCTGTTGCTTAGTTAGAGCCTGCAAACTCAGCAAGGGTCTCAGAAGACTGACAAATCCCTGCAGCTTGCTTTCTGTTTCCACCAAGTTCTGTCAAAATTCCTGGGAACTAAAGAGATGAGTTCCAGTCAGTGTAACGCCGAACACTTCTGGTGTGCGCAGAGTGAAAAACCACACACCTTGACTGAGATTCAGGGCAGAGAAAGGGCTCCTGCTGGGTGACCCCCTTTTCTCTTTACCTACATGTAAATTTTGCTCACTTAGCTCCTTAATTGGAACAAGATGAGGGTTTGTTTGCTTTACAATTACCTCCTGAGTGAAACTTGGTGGAATTAGAGGCCTTGGGGACTCTTGTTTCCCACCAGGTCTCTGCTCCTTCCTTTCTGCTAAATATTGCTAACATGCTGATTGATTTGATCTCTAGGAGTCTGTCTGCAGTCAATGACCTATTTTTTAAAATAAACTTTGAGATGATAATATGAGAAGAATAGCTTGGATGTTTGTAGGGAAATATTTGGGAGCCAGGGGAAGCATCCATGATAAAACTGCACCATTTGATAATTAATAAATGCCCCAATCTGAGCCCCATAGTAAGCCATTCCTACAGTTCTTAGAGCCATCTTAGTTTAACCCAGCCTCACCCCAGATTTTATGACAAAGTAGCCAAAGTGGCCAAATTGCCTTATTATTATTATTGGATCAGTTTTGATCATCCATCCCATGGTACCTTAAGAAAGGAAAGAAAAAAAAAAAAAGAATCGGGACCCTAGCTTTCACTACAGGTCTTCATTCATGAGGATGTCCAAGAAAGAAAGGAAAGAGCATGTGGTGCAGGTCTTAGAATTAAGCTCTCGGTAGTGTAGAAGACTAGGCTGAGGGGCTGGCTTTGTGATGGCGGGCTAGCTTCTCTGACTGCATCAGCACAGTGACTCCCAGTTTTCATTTGAATTTAACTCTGTGGAGCAGCTCCACTCTCCACCCCAGAATCCATTTGCCCCACCCCCCTAGAGTGGGCACAGCAAGTCTGGTTTCCTTCCACCCACTGGGAAGGTTTGCCACAGAAATCATCCCGAACGCATGGGAAACGCAGCCAAGTGACACCGCATGTGGCAGAATCTGTTCCTGTTTTTCTGCACAGTGGGGGCTTAAACTTTTTTGAGGGGTAGGCTTAAGTCTGCAGCCCAGCACCCCCCTTCTCTTAGAGCAGATAGACAGGGAGAGGCAAATACTTGAGTGGGTCAAGCAAATTTTAGCCTGTATTGGTTACAACGTTCGAAGTCTTTTTTTTCCCTTTTCTTTTCTTTCTTTCTTTTCTGTTTTTTCTTATTTGGCTTACACAGAACATCATGAATACACAGCTGCAGGGGCTGTGCCAAGCAGCTCAGCCGGCTTGTACACAATGCCATCAGTGGAAAATCGTTTGTCTTTTTTTTCCTGCTTGAGGTGTTATCATCGAGAGCCATGTGGATGCTCCCTGGGCCAAGCCACCATCTCTCCAGCCCGTTCACAAAAGCCGCCCGCTGTGGGATGGGATCTGTGGAGTGGGGGTGTCCCGGTGGGAACTGGGGTGGATTGGAAGAGGAAAGCAAAGAGGCAGTGGCGTTTCCTTCACTGATCACTCCGAGAAGAGCTCTGAGAAATACATGCTATGGTCCTTAGCCCAGGCTGCCTTCAGCATTTACATTCCCGATGAACACAGTTTTCCACTCTGTTCACGGAGAAATGTGCCCAGGTCTCTGCTGCAGCTCTGACTGGGCACAAATGTCCACCTTGCTCTGTTGCTCACTCGGAGACTGAGGTGTGGGTATTAGATATGGAAAAGCCGTCATACATAGGGAATAATTCAAGAGGAATAAACAATCGTATCACACACATTTCACACTGCCTGTTGTTTGCTGTTGTGTAAAGAATGCTGGGTTGCAGAGAGGGGAAGGTGGTCGCTGTGCCAGCCTGAGCCCTTGGAGTTCACAGTTGTGTAAAGCAGCCTGTAACCCCCTAGTGGGTGGAGACAATTGGATCCTGGGAGCTAGATAGCCTGTCTGTCTAAGTGAAATGGCAAGTTTCAGGTTCAGTGAGAGATCTCTCAAAACTAAGGTGGAGAAGCAACCCAGGAAGGCATTTAACCTCCTGTCCTGTCACAGTAGCCTTTACAGTAAGATCCTGCCCTGGTCTAGAGTTGTTTCTGCCCTCCGTCCCTTCCCCCACCAAGAATGACATATAGTTAAAGGAAGAGAAGACTCTAGGCCAGTGGTTCTCAGTTGTGGGTCAAGACCCCCTTGGTTTGAAACTCTTTCACAAGGCATCACACATCAGATATCCTGCGTATCAGATATTTATCCTAGTAGCAAAATTGAAGTTATGAGGTAGCAAAATATTCTTATGGTTGGGGGTCACCACAACATGAGGAAATGTATTAAAGGGTCACAGCTTTAGGAAGGTTTTGCTCCAGACTCTAGATTCTTATTTCTTTCCTTGAACCTGTGTGTTCTCCTTTCTACATACAAATCACTTTCTCTTACCTCAACAAGCCAACACCCTAAAGCCTCTTTGTTTTTGTGCATGTTTTCCCTCTACCAAGAATGCCCATGCTTTCTTTTGCACTCAATAGACACTCACTCATCCTCCATGTCAAGACTGCAGTGTTTTAGCCTGGTCTTGGTTGCTTTGCCCTCAACAAAGCTGGCATTCTTGTGTCTCAGAGTTCCCTTGGCTTTGACTCCTAAGCTTGTAGCTCTTTGTATACGCCTGTCTCAGTCTTCTGTTGGGTTTTCTTCCAGATGTTAATTCTTTAGAAAGTTAAGACCACCCTGGAGCCCTCCTAACAATCAAAGCCATGCTTGGCAGTGAATGTTTGTTGATTTATTTGAAAAAAAATGTCATTTTCCCAAAATCAAAAAGTATGTACAGACAGAGTGGAAAAATGTCCAATAATACAGAATGTTTGAAAAGTGGAAATTCCTGATCACTGCTATCTATTGTAATCGTTTGTGTATAGAAGTGTACATATGTGTATATGTGCACTTGCTTTTTAAAAACAGAAGTGGCTCAGAAAATACATATCATATTTATTCCTTTAAGTCATCAGTGAAGTAGCCATCTCTCCATGCTAGTACTTAGAGATGTTTATCATTTTGATTTTTAAATTAATAAGGCATGAAAAGGGGTTGAGCAGTGGCAGAGCTTGTTCATAGCATGTGTGAGGTCCTGGGCTCACTGTCTTCAATTCCAGCACTTAAAAATAGGTTTATGCAATACTCTTCAAAACCAAACTGGTCAAGACATCATCAAGGGTTAGGAATAGTTAGGGAAGTCTCAGCAAAGATGAGTCTTTTTTTTAAAAAATATTTATTTATTTATTATTTATACAGTATTCTGTCTGCTTGTATGCCTGCAGGCCAGAAGAGGGCACCAGACCTCATTACAGATGGTTGTGAGCCACCATGTGGTTGCTGGGAATTGAACTCAGGACCTTTGGGAGAGCAGGCAGTGCTCTTAACCGCTGAGCCATCTCTCCAGCCCCCAAAGATGAGTCTTGAATGTGGCTCAAGTCTTTCCATGGTAAAATTTGAATTTTGGGTAGGAAAGGAGTAGAAATGGGTCACATAGTCTCCCCAGTGGCGACAGTGAGGCAATAAATAAGGCGACATATGTAGTGTGCTTGGAGAAGCGAGTGGATGGCCAACCTGGCTTAGAATGTTCCAGACAGGCCCCGAGCTAGAAGGTGCAACAGTAGATGGATTGAAAGAGCTTTGAATGTCTGAGAAGTTTGGATTGGTTCTTCAGATGATAGTGCTGAAGCTAGAAGATGGTCACGTGACAGCGACGCGTGGACAATGTCTGGTGTGTTTGGTATGCAGTATGGATCCAGGAGGATGAGATCACTGGCTGGAACCTCCGCTAATCCTTCATGCAAAGGAAGGGGGCACCCACTTAAGGCACCTTCTACTACTGTGTTGCCGGCCCCTCCTGCCGGCAGGAGGAGAAGGTCACTGTCAAGGCTTCTCTCCGTGACAACACATCTGTAGCTCAGATCACCGTGCCTGTGACCCGATGCCAATGGCTTTGAAGATTTCTGAGGTCACATCGAGTTACTTGAAACATTGGTCTTTTTCTTGCCCGATAGGGAGAGCTGTGGAGAAGGCAGTGGGGAGGGAGGCATTGGTAAGGAGGGACCTGGGACTTGTGGCCACCATAGCTAGGAGCCCAGAAGGGGATGCCGGTTCCTGAGAAACGCACTGTGGGAACGTACTGACCCGAGCACTGCCAATCTTTTATAATTTGCCTGGTGCTGGTGGGATGATGTTTGGATTCAGATTTATTGAGGAAATCGACCGAATACCTTACAATATAGGCTCCAGAAATATTTCTTACCCTACAAAGTATTCTGAAGTCTCCTCTTTGTGATATATTTTTACTGAAACTTCCCATGACAGCATTCCATGGACAACTGTGTTCAGCTAAAGGCTTCCTCACCGTGCCTGCAGTTACTCCACATGGACGACAGGATGATGGACAGGCAGACAGAAGAGGATCCTCCCTCTTCCCGGCTGTCCAAAGCCTGAGGGTCACCGCCTCTGAAACTTCTTTTGTTCGACTTCACCTGCATGTGTCCTTCATGCCTCTAGAGGGCACTGTTTGCTTTGAAATGAAGTTCCTAAGTTTCCCTAGCCTTTGCCGCTGGGATCTATTGTTTTTGCTGTACAGTAGTAGTACTTTATTTTCTCTCAAGAGGGTTGTCCTTCCTTTTGTGCCTGTGTATTTGTGGTGCGTGCACGTTTGTGTGTGTGTGTGTGTGTGTATACATGTGTGTCTCCATTGAAAGTGAATTCAGTGCTTCTGCATATGGCAGGTAATTACTTTGACCAAAGTCTGTCTGTCATTGTCTAGACAGGTCTTTTGAAAGCTCCCCCCCCCCATATTCTTCCACAAACCCTTAGTCTGACCCATGGTGCACCTCCCCCAACCCCAATTATTTCAGTCTGGGGGTCACCGTCACAGCTCTGCCAATGCATCTCAATCCTGCCTTACAGCTGCCCGGCCTAGTCCAGCCGGGGCTCCCACTCAGAGCAACGGAGCCTTGATTTATGACACCCCTCTCCACTGGTCCCGGTCTCTCCTGGGGCGAGACTGCTGATCATGCCACATTTTCAAATTGGTTCTGCACTACAAACCAATGTCATGAGGGACATAATTTGGTCCCAAAGCCCATTTTCGACAGTGACCTCCCTCGCTCAGGGGCTGACCTCTGCTCTCTGGACTTGAAGGATACCCGACTGTCCTCTTTTAAGTTGAGAAGGGGGGGGGGTGTATTGGTGCTGCTTCTCTCTTTCCAGTACCTGAAGTGCTCCCCGCCCCCATTCTCTTCCATGAGGCATTATATGCAGTGATACAGGGTTCTAACACCTCCCATCAAGGCGTCCCTGAGCATCCCTGCTCTCTTTCCTCTTGTCAGAAAGGCACAGTGCATTTGCACACATGAGGAACAGAACACGTGTCTCCTCAGGAAGGAAAATAACTGTCAGCAGCAGGTGGAATGTAGCAGCCCATAATTGACGCGGGGGTCCAGGAGCAAGGAGGTATATCCATCGGTGAGGTGAAGGGGGCTGTGTATTGCCTTGAGGAGGAGGCCACATCCTTCCTTCCCAGGACTGGGCCTCAACACCTATCTGGCAGGGTATCTCCTGGATACCACAGTGTGGAAATAACAGAATTTGCTTTTGTGACTTCTTGGATGCTCCTCATCCCTCCTCACTTCCCCCTCCCCCTTCTATCTTCAGTGCTCTCTTCTCCTGGACGTCCTGGTTCAGCCTATCATGAGGAAGTCCCATCAGCATATGGTGCTGATGTTTGGAAGGATCGAGAGATACTGGGCAGACGAACACCTGGAGCTCATCACACAGCAGAAGTGATGATAATAATTAAGACTATCACCTAACTGGTTTTTTTCTCCCTGCTCTGGGAACAACTTTTAATGCATTAATGCATTTGTTTGCGAGGACAGTGTTGATAATATTATGACACAGCTTCATAGATACGAAAATTAATGAGCAGGGAGAGCAGTTACCATTTTTAGTGAATGGCAGAACAATCCAATCTAAGCTCTCAGGGGCCTGATGCCACATTTAACTATGTGCATTTGAAAAATTGTATA
>NW_026068003.1:291885-331576 GCF_014885135.2 Alexandromys fortis
GTATTAGGTGCTTTCTGTACATTATTCAAACATCTTTACAATAACTTGTAATGTGCATCAGTTGCTAAAGTGCTTTCCTTGCAAGCACACGGACCTGGGTTTGGTCCAGCAGCATGCAGGTTGCAGAGGCCAGGGCATGTTGGTGTACTTGTGAGAGACCAGCACCGGGGAGAAAGAGATGGACCGATACTTAGAGTAGTCTACTAGGGAAATTCTAGGCGTATGGGAGATTCTGCCCTGTCCCCAAAGATGGACAATACTTGAGAAAGGGAAAACCAAGGCTGTCTTCTGGCCTCCAAATATGCATGCATGCACACATGTGGAAGTGTGTATTGTAACTAAATGCAACTGCACATATACATAGAAACATTAAGTGACTTTATATGAACAAACCAGGCTTTGAACTAGGTGTGCTAGGCTTCAAAGTTTGAGTTAGTTCCATTTATTTCAGGTTCTCAGAGGTGACAGCACTATCCCAGTATACTTAGATCTGAAACTGAAGGTGGGAGGAAAGGTTACGTTTCTTCAAAAACATCACTCTATGGCAGTAGACAGAGTGCCCGAAACAACAAAGGAGAACTCACAGAAAATCAAAAGCTGGAGGTTTTGTTTTTGTTTTTATTTTTTTGAGACAAGATTTCAGTCTGTAGCTCTGGATCACCTGACCCTCCGTAGCACATGTGAGCCACAAACTCATGGCAATCCTCCTGCCTCAGCCTCACAAATGCAGGGCTGACAGGTGCGAGCCGCTACCCCGGCTTTGGGAAGTGTGCAGTCATGTCTTTAGGCTGCTGTCTACTCAGCACTGCTCTGCAGTAGGAGCCTGGGGCGTGGGAGAACACACAGGATGCAGACAAGCGCTGGGATCCAGCCAGAGCTCTATCACTTCCTCTCTGCGGGCAATTTTTATGGGCTGTTTAACCATGACTGAGCTTCATTTTCTCGTGTGTAAAACAGAAACGATGCAAGCTCTACCCATTTCCTAGGAGTTCCAAATAGTGAAGATAATGGGCCTCATTTGACTTGATTGCTGATGATCTAGGAGGTGGGACCCAGAGCCTAAAAGGGAGAGGTCAGCTTTCTTCACTCAGACTCATGGGGGCTGGAGGGGAGAAAAATGAGGAGGATCACTTTAGAGCACCATGGGTGGGTTAGTTACTCTTCCAGTTGTGGCAAAAGCAGCTAAAGAAATGAAGGGCTTATTTTTGTTCACAGTTTGAGGGAACAGTTACGGTGGCAGGAGCATGAGGCAAATGACCACTCTGTGACTTCAGTCACAGAGCAGAGGGAGGGTACTGCTCCACTGAACTTGCTTCCTTTTTTCCCCAACATAATACGTATATTGATTATTTGAGAATTTCATAACACACGCCCAAATCACACTTACTTCCCAGTCCTCCCGGGTCTGCCCTCCCACTGTCGTGACCTCCCTTCCAAAAAGAGAAGAAGAAAGAAAGGAAAACCAACCAAAAACCAGAAAAAAAAAAAAGAAAGAAACCCACGTTCAATTTGTGTTGCCCATGCACTCAACTGGAGCATGGTTGAACTCCTAGCGGCCAGTTCCTTAAAGAAAACTGAGTCCTTCCCCCACCAGCACCCCAGCCAGAAGCCATCCGTTGTGGGGAGCTACATGTCAGCATCCTTATCACAGTTTGTAAGAGTTCTCTTCAGTGGCTTTCTGTCTAGACTGTTTCTTTTGGGGGGGGCGGTAGAAGTGGGAATAGGAGTTGTCACAGAAGACTTCTCTGTCCCTCTTTCTCAACTGTGCATCTGCATTCATGGATAAATTGCAAAAGTAGCCTCCTTGTCCTTTACAGTCCGTGGGAGCACAGATCATGGAGCATAGACACATGGTTTTCTGGCAGCAGCACATACCATGGGCATCCACACGGTCTCCAGTGTGAGCACGTGTCAGTGTTATGGATCTCAGCATGATCTCTGGGGGCAACGCAGACCACGGACATCACCATGGCCCTCTGCCACAGCTAAGGCCATGGACACGATCCAAGTCCTTGGTGGCTATACAGGTCAAGGATATCAATATGGCCTTCTGGACAACATGGGCCACAAACACCAATATGGTTGCTAGTGGCAGCCCGACCTATGGACATCAACATGGATTCAGGAGGCAGCTCAGACGATAGATATCTACATGGCCTTCAGTGATAACACGACCCACTGACATCACCATGGCTTCTGATGGCGGCATAGATCACAGCCATCGGCATGCCCTCCGTGGTAACCAAGAGCCATGGCTTTATTTTATATCTCATGGGGACTCGATTAGCTTAACCTCGGAGAGGGCTGGCTAGTTAGGATTGGCTGGTGCCAACAAAGACTTTGCAGCAACCCTGGACAGGAAGCAGTGAAGTGGGGACCCGGCAGGATGATGAAGAGCACTTAGAGGCAGGTGCCTTTCACGGTGGAAAACAGACCCAGGGAACAAAGTTGGAGGAATTAATTTACGCATCGTAACACACATAATAATTTCTATTTGTTCTATAATAGCTGCTTTCTGTCTTAAAGCTAATGTACACAAAGGGAGTCTTCTCGGAGTAGTTTAGTTAGTGAAGCATGCTCACTGGGCAATGACCACACATTCATGTTGTTTTTAAATGAGCCATCAACTCTAGAAAACCTGAATTGGGTAAAGTTTTCTTCCGACATCTTGAGGGTTCTCCTTGGGACCCAGCCCAAAGAGTGGTCAGACGCAAGGCACCCGATGTATCTGTGTGGAGTGGAGATGGCAAGGAGATGCAGGCTAAGCTAACTGCTTGGGGGAGTTGGCAAGGTCACACAGGTGAGCAGAGGTGGGTGTGTGGCACAAACAGCCTTGCCCACTTTAAGTCTGTCCCATCAGCACCTGGCTGTGGCGAATCAAGGAGTCAAGGAACACTGCAATGTCTTGTATCTTTTTCTTTCCAGGGATACTAAACTGTGTCTATTGTTGAGGCTACAATTTGATGAATGCATGCGTTTAGGAAGTATTTTCCCATCTGCCTCTTAGACCGCTACCCCTCATTTTATAGCCTAAAATAATACTTACTTTTGGATTTGGGTCTTGTTCTTGGCAACAATTTCTGTCTTTAAGAATAATATGTAAATATTTAAATAAAAAATCAATGTGTGTGTGTGTATGTAATTTTGATTTTACAAGGTTACTGAATAATGGATGCTTCACAAAATAATGGCTAATCTCAGATATTTCTTTACAAACTTTATCGTTCTTGACCCAAATCAATGGAAAGGAAAAGCCAAACAAGAAGTGGCATATATACGCTAGGGAGGGCGCCATATGTCTCTCATGGCACACCCTGACATCTTCGGGGAAATCCTCATATACCAACACATATGCTCCCTTTAAGAAATCAACCTTGTCTCTATGTTTTCTTCCCCTTAAAACACTTATTGCTTTTGATGGTGTCTCTTTCATAAAATTTATCATGAACTGTCTCCATTTGTAATATTTTGGACACATCTTCTATTAGACAGTGTGGGCACATTTTATAATTTTCCCCTTATTTTATGCACTGGAAATGCTCACTTAAACCTTTTTGGATATAAAAAATGACTTGTTGTTTTGTGAAATGACCCTGTTGTCAAATTGCCTTCTAAATATTTATATGAATATGTATAGACCCAGGCTACTTTCAACCCTGCTTAGAGAAGATACATTTTGTCAAAGGCCACAGACAATAGAGATACAGATAAGTGGTCACAGTGGTGAGGATTACAGACTCGAGGCTCAGGTAGAAACTGGACATCTACATCAATACCCCTCCCCAACACCAACAGCCAAAACTCCACCGCAACCAAGGCTCAGGGAACACCTTGGAAGAAGAGCAGAAAGAATGTAAGAGCCAGAGAACGGGGAGGAGCGCTGTGGCTATGACGTGGAGATTGGACTCTCAAGCTTCTGTGGTTGCCTTCACAAGGTCTGCACAAAGTCAGCAGCAAAATTTCCAGCATGGATGCAGTAGATGGTCTCTAGGCCAATCTGCTACTGAGGAGTTATTGGCAGTTAGTAGTTGCTGAAGAGTGGAGAATCATTCTTTTTGAAGATGTGGTCCCAGGTAGGATTCCCATGTTTCAAAGGATGGCGCCATACCATACACATATGGGTAGCAGATTTAGTGAGTTATCAGAAGAAAAAAAAAAAGGCATGGAATTGGGAGAAGATATGCTGGGGCTGTTCTGAGAGACTAATCTCTGAATTAAGTAATTAGCATCTTAGGTCTTAACTATGCCCTCTTGCAAGAGATTATCCCAACTGTACTTACTGATATAATACACACCACCCTTCCCATAGAGGGACCAAGTAGGGCACAAGATTTTTCCTGAGTACCAGCTGCTCCCTACTACCTGGCAACTCGGCACATGACTTGGGAGAAGGGTTAGTGTATATAAAACCATGGGAAGACATTTTTCTCTAGTTAACGTCTCTTACCTTTCTTGCTAATAACACAAATCTTAGAATTGTCCCTATTACAGTACAACCCACACCTGCGTCAGGCTTTTGCTTCCACGTCCGTGCCCAAGCGCTCCAGAGAAAGACACCCAGGACTGTCTCTGTAAACTTCAATGCCCTTTTCAGTTCTCTTCTGTCCTTCTCAGGGCATCGTTGGGCAGACTTTCATTGCCCTTGTTCTGTTTGGCTTCCTGAGTGCTACGCCCCTCCCTTGCTGGCATAATTCCTAATCCCTGGAGATTCTCCTGCTCTTCTCACTGATTCACCCTCCCAGGTCTTTCAGCTCTAGCGGAACCCATGGTACAGTGCTTTGCCCTTATTCACTTGGTAAGTGATAGCCTCCATCCTCGTGTTTCTCACGCCAGGAGCCACTTGACTGGCGCTCCAAGCCTGAGCTTCGCCCCAGTCCAGCGGCCTGGTCATCACCATTCAGCCTTAGGTGCTGAGGGGCATCTAAGGCTCCAGCCTCCCTCCTGATTATCCCTTTCCACTTGTTTCCCCGCTGGTCCTCTCGTTCTGATAAACAGCGTTTTCTCTTCTACATTTGAGAGGTGTGAGTGTGTGTGTGTGTGATACATATATGTGAGCATGTAAATGCATGTACCCATGTGCACACGTGGGGAGACTAGAGTAGGATATCCGAGGTCTTTCTTAATCGCTCTGTGCCTTACTGTCTGGAGACAGAGTCTCTCACTGAATCAGAAGCTCAGCATTTCAGTTAGGCTAGCTGACTAGCAAACTCTTGGAATCTGCCTGACTGTACTTCCCAAAGCTTGGCTGGCTGGCACAGGCTCAGACCCTCTTACCCAATGAGTTATCCCCCTCGTCTCCACTTCTGTATTTTTTCATGAGTAAAACGTTCAGTCGGCATCCTTGAATTATCTCCTATTCATAATTATTTTATATTCTCTAACTCATTAACCAATTCACTATTCAATTGTACCAGCTCTTCCTTGGAAACGCACCCCGACCCTGGTCATTTCTCACGGCCCCCCCCTTATCTCCATGCCGGTTTAAAGCAGTGGACGCATACTCTCCGCTGCTTTCACCCCGCCTCCCTACAGCGCATCCTCCAGCTAGTCATCAAACAAACCCTTTGAAAGCCTAAAGCGAATCTTCTGATCCTCCGGTATGGATGGGCAGGGAAAATAGGGACTTTCTTCAACTTCTTCCATCACAGCAGCCCAATCCCTAGGAAGAGGATATGGAAGGAGGCAGTGCCAAAGTCTGGGGGAGTTTGGTTGGAGGTGAGACAGAATGGGAGCTGACATTACTCAGAACAAAGCTTATAAAAGAGAAGTAGAATCTTGAACTCACTCATTGTCCTAGGCCTTGGGATTTCTGTCAGAATGTAGGTTTTGTAGGGAGGTAGGTGGCTCCCAACCTGGAAAGACATGTGGTTGAAATTATAGAAGAAAGACAAAATCTTGAAGAAAGCTACCGGGTGGAAGGCTGGAACAATTCTTGAGGGGAGTGGGGAGCCCTGGTGTATACCCACAGTCACGCTGGTTCTCATTTATCAGAGTAAACACTCGCCCGGCCACATGGCTAGAATGTTCTGACAAAGCGTGCCAGATGTTGCCAATAAAGAGAGCCCTTCTTTTTACATACCGTTATTGGCATAATATTTTCTCTGTTTCCAGCTCTTGTGGAGGCGTTGTTGACAGTTTGATGGACTAAGGACTCACTCTGGGTTTGATTGCGTCTCAATCACCAAAACCCCAAACTGAAAGGAGAGTAAGAGCTAACTATCTGTCTTGACTGAAAAATGTAATAATAGTAGCTCAGATAGGATATCCTGTGTAAAAAATGGTTTCCCGTGAGAAAGGTCCCAGAGGCTGCTATAGAAGCCCTATTAGTTGGCTTCCAGAGTTAGAGGATATGAGAGGCAGATTATGTGTTCTCGACTGAAGATTAACTACAAGGAGGAAAGACAAGGCAAGGAGAGGAAAAGCCCACGCTAACTAGCCGTGTGGAATATACATGAATCCATCTCTAAGGACACGGTCATTTGTAAACGTTAACTGCCATCTTGGTAATCATGACAAAACGTAACAACTACCATTCGTTTAATGAATGCTTTAGCCAGATATTCATGTCTATATTATTATAAATATTATACATAAAATATATGTGTCCATACATTATTCTACATTATGTATGAAATACATATTATAGGTAGAGAGATTGTTGGATGATAGATGGATAGATGGATGTATGGATGACAGTTTTTTTTTTCACAAACCCACAAGACAGACATTAATATCCCCTTCTCTTTGCTTCGCAGCGTTCCTGGCTTTCTTTTTCCATTCTCCTTCCTTTGTTTCCTTCCCTTCTTCAGGCATTCTTAGCCACTCACTGGTATTAGCTACAGACCGTTTTGCTCAGGAGAATGGAGGGGCAAAGCTAACATGCCAGGGCATACTTAGGTAAGCACTCTACTTAATGTTTCTGTCTTTTATTTTTATTTTTTGGCATTATCCTTGAGGGTACCTATTAGGGACTTGAATTCCTCTGAGTCTTTTCTCCTCTCCAGATTGAATTTGGTATGGAATACTTGCAAAACCAAAGCTAGAAACAAAACCCCCAAATAAGAACAAAGACTCTCTTTTTATTGTTATGTATCCATTATGTAGATATATTTCATAAGGGCATTTCAGATAAGTATATGCTCAACTCTAACCACATCCACTCTTTTCTTTCCCCTTCCCCCTCCTTCCCCAAATCCCCTTTTGTTCCTCTAACCACCCTTCCATTGACTGATACTCTTATGTACATTCATGTGAAATCTTTATTCCGCTAACACCATAATCTGTGAAGGTGAAATTCATTTGTAGAAGAATGGGGTGGAGAAGGGGGGTGGGTGACAAAGGTGCTTTTCCTTTTGTAAGTGGGAGCTAAGTTTCAGAATAGTTAGATTAGAAGCCCAAAATGGTAGCCAGGGCAAATGTGTATTTGATTCAGATCTATTTCAACAGATAACCTCTTCAGCTTTTATTTGTAGCCTGCAACTCACATGTCTTAAAAACCATCTGTATGAGTGACCCAGCTTTGACTCCTTTGCTTGAATCCTCCTGCGCACCCCAGCTGCTGAAGTTGTATCAGAGGTGGGAAAGGCAAGCCTGTGTGATGGACTAGGGGTATTTATAGCCCAAGAACCTGCAATTCATTCTGTAACAAGACAAATAAAAACTCTGTCTGAAAACCGAGGAAGTGATTGAAACAACACTTTCTACCAGGAGCTTGACTCACTTTTCCATTCCTGGTACCCAGTCCAGTCCCGGGAATCCATGTGGGCAGACTACAGAGAAGGCACCGATCTTATCCTGTCTAGGGTCTTGCACATGGGCCTTGGGCTGTGTCCTTTGCTCTGGGACGGTAAGTGGTGTTCATTATAGTAGAAATCTTTTCATACCTCCATCCCCCAGTTTTCACTACCTCTTTCTTCATCTTTCTGCCCTTTTATGAAAGATGTAAACATCAGGGAAAGCATGCCAATTCCACTCTCCTTTCGTTCCTTGACCGATGTTCACTATGACTGAGCAGATGGTACCCATCATGCCATAAAGTGAGGGGTATAAAATAGGGTGGTCCTGAAACCGTTAGGGTCACAGTTAAGCTCTTCTCACTCTAAAGGCAGCTGTGGCTCTTGTTTCCTTTTCTTCGGGATTAAACCTTGTTCCTTTTCTTGGAGGTCCCCACTTCATTTCTCATTGGTTGTCCCTTACAAAGATTGCCCTGACAAAGATCCAGAGTGGATCTGATTCTTCCCGGCCAGCTGTTTGTACAGATAACAGCTGGCACAAAGGTACAGCTCACCAGTGACTACATGGGTAGACATGATACACAAGGAAGAAGGTTGAAGGAAAATGCCAGGATGCAGCTCATGCCAGGAGGCCAGACAATTGTCACAGACAGAGGATGGGCAAGGGATTTTGGTTCTCTTTGAGTCAGGAAATGAGAGAGGAACAGAGTTGCTCTCCTCTGTGAGAAAGGTCCCATCAGTAGGAATACCCCGAGGAGCTTCAGACATTAGATATTCAAAATGCCCCTCAACTTCTAAGCCAATAATGATCTGCCCCACTCATGTTTAGAGCTGAAGAATTCTAGTTGTTTGAACATTACATGAACGGCTTCTCCGCAGCGACACTTTCACTCGGAGACAGGCTGTCATCTTCACAGGCTAAATCCCTCACCCCACACTCAGCCTTTAGACAAAGCTTTAAAAGCCAGGCCCACTCCACATAGCCTACTTGTGAATTAAGTTACACCTTTTCTCCTTGCCAAGTTAGAAGGTAGTTCGGAGATGGGATTGAGGTGCTGTTTCTGAATTTTGCTAGGGAAATACTTGAATTTCTGGTCCTGTTGTAACCTTTGGTCCAGGTGAGTGATGCCTCTCGGGAGGAAGCAGATTCCCATACAAGGTTGTTAGGATTTGAAAACAACAGCAATAGCAACAATGGTTCAGTAGCACTTGAACTTCCAGATCATAACTCAGGGACAACTTGATCTAATCCCTTCATTTGCACATGAGCTCCTTCCTGTGTGCCATGGGGCTAAAGAACCATGCCCAGCAAAGACTCTGAGCTTCACGTAGGAGCGTTTATCAGAAACGAACATAAAGGAGAACAAACTGTGTGTTGATGGGACAGTGGGTATCTTGGTATATTTGGGCCTTTGTAACGAAGAGCTGGTCTGGAGGCTGGAAAATTCAAGATCAAGGTGTTGGCAGATTTTCTGAGATCTCTTTTTGGACGGCAAATGGCCACCTTCCTGCCATGCTGTCACATGGTAAGGAGAGAGCATGTTCCAGGCGCCCTCTCTAAGAAGAACATTAATTTCATCAAGGGAGCACCAGGGTCCTGAGCAGTAGTTCTCTTTCTTCTCTGTTGTCTTGAGTCAGTACTTGAATAAGGCCCTACCTTTTCTCTCTTCCTAAGGCTCAAGCCCCCTCTTCTTAATGCTATCCTGTTGGTTTAGGGGTTCAATTTTTTTGTTTTGTTTTTTGGGGACAGGGTTTCTCTGTAGCTTTGGAGCCTGTCCTGGAACTAGATCTTGCAGACCAAGCTGACCTCGAACTCACAGAGATCCCCCTGTCTCTGCCTCCCAAGTGCTAGGATTAAAGACGTGCACCACCACTGCGCGGCTACAGTATGACTTTTTATTTCTCTTAGGTAATATATTACAGTATGACTTTTTAAAAGCAAATATTTGACCTGTAGTAGTGAACTGTAAAAACGAAGACACCAAGAAAATAAAAATGTCACACAAGGTCTCACTGTTCCAAGTGACATTTAATCATTTGCAGGAACCACACCATTGTTGTCTCTGTATCTATTGCTTCTGTGCGTTCCTGAAAAGTGGTGGAACCGTTTTCAGGCACCTAACTCCCAGAGAAAAGGATATGTGTTCATACAAGAATGTTCCCAACCTTGTACAATACAGCAGCTTCAGGATTTTGTTGAATTCTACCACTTAATAACTTTTCAAAATCTAGGAAGTCATTTCTTCAAAATGGGCTCTGTGCGTTTACTCTATAAACCATGTTACTAACATCCCACGTTTCTTTTGCTAACTTAACTTTGGCTCTTCCTGTTTCTTCCATCTAGACTTAACGAACCTGCATGTTATTCCTTGGTATCCTCACTATAAATTCTCCTAACCCCAGTAAGATTTCTTCATGGGTATTTTTAGTTCCACTGAGTTTTTCCAGTTGTCTCTAGTTTTTATTAGTTTTCTTTTCTGACACATTTGTGTCTACTTTTAATACCTTTGTTGTTCTGCCAGCCTCGTCATTTTTTTCAGGAGCCCCTGAGTTAATGGGCTTTCCCGTTGTTCATACAGGGCACCACAGAAAACATGGCTACTGACTAGGGTCCCGTTCCTTGTTGTCACAGTCATTTCTGGATACCCTCTCCTGTAAGCACAAGCAACAGTTGTGGGTACAGGTGTGTCACTGGGTTTATCTTCCTAGAGAAATAGTCCAGGGCAGGCAAGGACTAAGGGTGATGAAGTGTTATCGTTGAATGGAAGTAAGGTTTAGGACTGAGATGATGAATTTAAAGTGGTTTTTAAGTTTACAAAATATTTTATGTGACTAGTTTCCTTCCTCTCGTCTAAATAAATTGCAAACACCAACTAGAGGAACCACAGACAAATCCAAGACAAAGGGTTCTCTGGGTTTCTGTACCCACGGGTCAACATCTCTCTCACTCTGGCTCCCAGCCCTCCGGTTATCTGTTCTCATGACAATCTTAGGGCTAGGGTGAAGGATTTCACAGAAGCCGTTACAGCTTTAGGTCAGTGGATGCTGTACAGGCCAAATAGTCTTGAATTAATGATGTGAGCCCTTTAAAAGCAGTCTCCTGGCTATTAGAAAAGGAAGAGAGGTTTGTGGGATGAGAACCATTTGCTGGGTGGTGATGGCACACACCTTTAATCCCAGCACTCGGGAGGCAGAGGCAGGTGAATCTCTGAGAGTTCGAGGCCAGCCTGGTTTACAAAAGCTAGTTCCAGGATAGGCCTCAAAACTACAGAGAAACCCTGTCTTGAAAAACCAAAAACCAAACCAAACCAAAACAACAACAACAGAGAGAGAGAGAGAGAGAGAGAGAGAGAGAGAGAGAGAGAGAGAGAGAAAACCAATTCCCACATGTTACTGTTAATTTTAGTAGGGAGGAAGCCATGGAACAAGGGCCTGACAGCAGCTACTCAGGTGACAGTGGTTCTTGGCCAACAAGAAAAAAATGAGTTTTAGTCTAGACCAGATGGAAGCAAATTCTTCAGAGAACCTACCCACATGGTCCTAGAAAGACAGTCTTCCTCAGCACCTCAGAAAGACACCACATACTCATGGGAACCTAGCATACATCTGCTTTTTCGGCCAACAAGCATTTCCTGACTTTTCAGTCCTCAGCAGAGAATCTAGTTCTTATGTTCAGAACTGAGAGATAGATAATGTAAGTGGTGTTTTAAGCAACTAAGGTTGGGACACTTTGGTCCTCAGTCCCATCACTGACTCAGAATAAGAGTAGACGAACCACAGAGGACGTCTGAGAGGAATGAGCATAACAAAGCTATGCAGAGCCTTGGGTTGTGTTAGTGACTTTTTCTGTTGCTATTATAGTACCATGACTGTGACTTATAGAAGGAAGAGTTTATTTGGGGCCTCTAGTTCCAGAAGGATGAGAGCCCATCATATCCCAGCAGGGAAAGCGTGGCCGTAAGCACCAGGTATGGTGGCAGGAACAGCTGAGAGATTATGACTTAGAGCCATAAATGGGAAACAGAGACAGTAAACTCAAAATGATAGTCTTTTGACTCTTAAAGCCCACCCCTAGTGACATAGTTCTTCCAGACCACACCTTCTAAGTCTCTCCAAATTATACCACTAACTGGGGACCAAGTATCCATATGTCAGAACCTTTGTGGAACATTCTCGTTGGGGGATACTCTCAAATGACCACATGCATTGTGGCAGTGAAGGTCTCTTTTCTCTCTGGGCTCTTAGCCCCAAGTACACTGGCCCATCTCTAAATTGCCTCGGCCATGCTTTATTTTTGGCAATAGAAAGGTAAGTAATAGAGGCTCTGACAGACAGTTTTGGTGTTTCTTACCGTAGAGAGAAGCCTTGTGGACCTGAGCAAGCATTGCCTGGGAAGACTTGGCCACTCACTCGAAAACTCCAGCCTGTTCCTCCCATTGGTCACATCCACAGCTGGACATTGCATTTGTCACTTTCCTGTTGCTGTGGTGAAACAGCCTGGCCAAAAGCCACGTAGGAAGAAGGGTTAATTTGGCTCGAGTATCCAGTGGGACGGCATCCACAAGAGCAGGGAAAACCCAACAATGGGATCAGGAAGCTGGAAGGGCACATTTGCACTTACACGAAAAACGCAGAGAGGAAAAACAGAAAGCAGGTCCAGACTATAAGCCCTCCGGGCCCATCCCTAGTGACAGACTAGGAAGGAGGACCTGCAAGGCTCCACTTCCTACAGACGCCACAGAAGCAGTTCTTGAGGTTGCTGATGTGACAGAGATTCAAGAATGCAGCTGAGTGATGCTGTGGTTGGTGGCTTTACTTTGAAGTGAACCTAAAGAATGAAGATGAACCATTGTGAGCACAGGGGATGAAGAAACAAATTTGGTCTTTCGCCGGAAAACTTCGGTCCAGCCCAAGTACATTTCCAACATTTTCCTATATGCCTTTGAGTTTTCCACTGAAAAGGAAAGAAGTGATGGAACTACTTTGTCAACCCAAGGAGCCATGGTCAGAAAGGATGTGTTTTATACCATTAAAAAAAGCCCCTAAATCCATTTCCTATCAATCGTCATTACAAAGCGAACTAAAGTTTTGTCTGTTGCTACTCACCCACTTCTCATTCAGTTTTTCATTTTTCTGTTCATGAATTTACAAAGCAGGTATTTAGTTTCCATGACACCAGACACTGAAGTGCAATTTTATCGGAAAGTATCTGATTTGAATCTGAAAACTAATTCCGAAGATCTATTTTGGAGGGCTGTTCTTTTTTGGTTTTTGAAAACGTTTCTGTGGCTGTTTGGCAAACTTCAGGCTCTGAAGGTCTCACGTTAAAAACACGTGCCTATCCCGGAGAGAAGAGCTGTCTCCCAGCTGCCACGCGAGGTCATCTCCAGTGTCTGTTCAAGCCCACCCCGATTCAGACCTAGCAGTCTGCATTTCTTTCCAGATGTAGTCACCCATCAGTATGGATACTGTGAGATTTCTTTCACCCAAAGATTCTTCGAGCAGAATCCTAGGCCTGGCAACCGAATCTCAGTTATATTTAGCCGAGTTTACCTTTGCTGCAGCGTGGGGAGATGAACGCAAACCCTGCTTTGCTTTGCTACTTCGTACGTGGTCCTCGATCTCCTGTCAGAAGAAAAGGATCAACAGTGGCCATACGTTCTTCCCGGGCGATGTCCTGAGGATAAAGTGTGTCAAGGCCATTCAGGGCTACCAGCACCTGTAATAGAGGACAGGTCACAGCCAGGATTATCCACTCGACAAAGTAGCCAATTGAAAACCCAGCAGGAAAGAGAAGGCTGCTAGCAGTATACAGACTGCCAAGGCAAGCCTTATGGCAGGGTTTCCACAACCTCTTAAGGAGCGTGATTCCCCAGTCTTGTTCCTGAAGGAGGCAGTTGAAAGTCAGAGGGGTCAAGAACGGAAGGCAGCCGTGGTCATTATGAGCTACCGGCGAGGCTCCTCACTGAGTTAGGAAGCCATTGCAGACCCAGGGGGTTTCAGAGCCCCCGAGAAAGAATACGAGTTTGGCTCAAGGACACGAGGTGGCAGGGAAGATGAAGGGGTGTGCAACTGAACTCAAATCAGCTTGCCTTTACTGAGAGCCTCCCCCAAGTCTCAGTGTGACAGATGACTGCCACGTGGGCCCACGGGCTTAGATTCCAGCCTAGGAGAGCGGCGACTTTGGAAGGACCAACTCAGACTTTCATATGTACGGAATAGAGAGAGGGGTCTCACAAGAGCTATGAAGCAGACAGGTGTTTCTGGGGAGTGAAAGACTTTGGGTGATGGTAAAGATGGGGTATCTATTCCCTCGGAACAACCTCCACTTTGGTAAAACCTATGCATTTGTGTTTGTGTGTATTGCGCGCATGTATATGTGTGAGTGTGGATACAGAGGCTACAGGTTGGTTTGGGGCATCTTCTTCAATGGCTCTCTACCTTAGCTTTGAAGACAATGTCCCTCACTGAACTCGAAACTCACCTAGTTAGTCTAGCTAGCCAGCAAGTGCCTTACCTGGCTACATCTAGGATTGTGGCCTGTGGACCTGCTGTGGCCCGGTCTGATTTTTTGTTTTTTTATGTGGGTGCTGGCAATCAAACTCCGGTTTCCATGCTCATGAGGCAAGTACTTTCCAACTTAGCTTTCTCCCCAATTTTGAACTTGACTTAGAAAGTCTAAGAGCAGAAAATACAGAGCACACTGACCCTGAAGAAACTCCTCTGGTGACTTCTGCAGCACTGGTCACATCATCATTTATACTGTGGGCTCATTTCAACTGCCGCCCAGTTTTCCAAGGGCCTTCTGTGTTCTAAACACATCATGGGGACAGATGAGAGAGGCAATGAATAAAGTCAGGGTGTCTGACCTCAAGGACTGTGCAGTTAGAAGAGATATAAACCTGAGAGACGGTGGGTGATGGAAGCCAGAGTCCACTAGGCTGAGAAAGTACCATTCCGGGTCCGTCCTGTAAAATGGGCCGTTTCCATTTATGGGTTCAGAGTTGAATGTTGTGCTTTGAACTGGGAAGGCAGGCAAGGAAAGAACAGGCAATTATCTGTCCTCTTCTAGATCTGTGGGCTCCAGAAGCTAAGAGAGAATTAAAAATGTAAATGAGATCTCAGAGTCATTCGTCTCAAGCTGTGAGCTGTGCAATTCCAGGTTGGGAAAGTGTCTCTCCTGTGATGGGAAAAACGAAGGGCCAGCTACTGTGTCTCCAAAGTCAGGCGTTAACCCGGGGGCTTTGCCAGCCTGGACAGTGACAGTGTGCTCAATCTTCCTAGACGGTGGTGGGAGCTAGGGTGAAAGCACAGGGCTGAGGACTGGGGTAAGCAGGAGTGGATTCCCAACCACCTCCCCCCATTAGATGTTTTCTGACTGGTGATTGGTAGCTATGGCCAGAACCTACCCATAAGGGAAAGGGATGAAGGACTTGAAGATCTGAATATGTATGGCCCCAATTTCTTTGTGTGGCTGATATCTGCCTGGATGTTTATTCTTTGAGATTATACATTCTGACTCAGAGGAACAAAGGACTGATGAGAGCTGCTCTCTGGTGCTTCATAATTTGAAGTAATCTACATTTCAATGCAGCGCTGGGTTAGGTTTCCCATACAACCTCTTCCCCTAAATCCTACTTGCCCCCACCGCTTCCTCCAATGTAAAGACTGGATGATTCTCTGGGTGTGAGCGGGCTGGAGGGAGGGAAATCATCGCACAGCATCAGAGGGAGGAGATTTATAGATATTCTATTTAGAATTTATTCCCTCTGAATCCTATTTATTTTATTTATGTTTATAAATCACATATTAGCAAGTACAATGGAATCTCCTAGAAAGCCCAGTAGGTTGTTTGGCATTCTCTCTGATTGGAGAGAGGCGAAGGGGAGTAAAAAAATGTGAAGGGATGGTGGGAGCAGCTGGGGGACAGGAATGTCGCAATTTGGGGAGAAAACATCTTCCAGAGAATAGCAGGTGTCACTTTGCTTGCTTTGTGTAAGCAAGCGCAATTCAGATCATCTTCTCTGTCCTTCCCCCACGGCCTTCCCCCCAGAGGATTCCTTGTCAGGTAATTAACCATCAGCATTACAGAGAGTGCTTGCCAGGAAGAAGTGTGAAAACACATTTACACCTCATGTAAATGGGAGAGGTGATTTTTTTTTTTCCTCTTTGAGTGACACCTGAGGAGCCATACAATGACAAAGATAAAATCATCCGTGGTTCAGATGCTGTTTCTGAAATGAGCCACCTTTTCTCTCTTCACTCCTATGCCACCATACAGAGGAACAGGCCAGGAGACAGTAGCCCAGGCTAGCCCCTATGCTGATCAGAGGGAGATTTTTCTATTGTATATGCAACCAATAAACTCGTAATGTGCTCGATCGTGCCATGAGCTGATTCTTCTGTATGGAGTTCTAGTACCACAAGGATAGAGGAAGAAAGTTCAAGAGGTCAGGGGAGCAGGAAGAAGGAATCAATAAGGGTTCATGGAAGAAGCAAATCCCCAGAAAGGCTGGAGCTGAAAGAAGGGCGTGCTGGGTGGTGGGATAGGAAAATACAAATGCACGAAGGATGAGCTGTGAAAGACGGTCTTCAGGCAGAAGCCTCACCTTGACTGAACCTTCTTCTACAAAGCTGACAGTTGGCAAGAACTTCAACGACTGTGAGGAGGTTGGAACGTTGCAGGTCCAGACTCTGGTAACCGTTTCTGTCGGGCCATCTTCATCCCTCTTAGGAGCCCCTCCTTTCCATTTCTATGCCTACGTAGTATTATTGTGGCCAACAAGTAAAACTCTGTGAAATGTATTTGCAGACCCCTAGCTTCTACCAACTGGAAAGGCTGTGTCATCAGACAGCATCCTACGCGGATACAGTAGAGATTTCCTGCTTTCCTTCAACCCACCTCCCTAATGTTCCACCAGTGTATTGGAAGGTACCTTAACCACAGACTTTCCTTGTTCTGTTACTGTAAAAACTTTATGAAAGTGCTGCCAGTTGGACGATGGAATTGTGGGTAACTTGAATCTGTGTTCCTGGGCCATGGTTGTTCACATTTGATTCTGGAATGAACCCTGATGCGTTCTCTTTGGAGTTTGCCTGGCACATTATTTAGTCAACGCATCTTGATAGATGAGATTAGTTTATAGTCACATCATAAAATGATTCAGAAATAAAGAAAGTCAATCCGCGACTGAGATGGGCTGCAAGGACAAGTTAGTGAAGGACTGGTTTCTGTGTTGGACAGACTAAACCTACAATCAACAGTAAGGCAAGTAAATCGACACTTTCTCTAACTAAAGGAGCAGGAAGAAAATGAAAGGCTATAAAGATCCCGGTGAACTACCAGTTAGTTTCAAGAAGAACCTTCTCGAGTAAGGGTAACTGTACCCATGACAGGGGATGGTCTCCATTTTCTGCAGAGAGAGGCCTCTTTGATGAGGGTTGGTAGCCATACTTATCTGTGAGTATAAGGATATGATTTAAAACATAGTAAGGATTTATGCTGGTCTAACAAAGTATCATTGGTAGATTCCTTTCTAAAGCCCATGACCTCACTATCCCCGAGAAGCTTGGTAGGTTTTCAGTATCAGACCTGACTTCCCTCCTGTCGAGTGGGCCTTAATTCCCATTAGACAGCTCTCAGTTGCCATGGAAATGTGGCTCACCTCACTGCACTTTTCTGTGTACCTTGCCATGCTGTGCATAGGTGATGCAACTGAGTAGGATGGTTTAATTGCTTCCCTCCCTTGGCAGTTGGCCTAGTACGTTCTGGAACCATGGAAGCTTGACCACAGGAAAGAGGCTCTCAGGTCAGACCCTGCCGACTTATTAGAATCCTGTGGTATCTTCAGTAATAGGGACCCACTTGTAACCCCTGAGATGCAACCAAGGGCTACACCTATAATCTGTATTGTTTGGGAAGTCATTTGGACTACCCTAACGAACCATTCAGAAAGAGGTGTATGTGTAGTGTGTGTGTGTGTGTGTGTGTGTGTGTGATAGTATAATTTCTCAAGGCTTTGTTCAAACAACTTTGGTGTTGTTTGTACCTTGTCTCTCCTTCTGTATTGACCCCCGCTCTCTTCTCCCTATTTGAAGCTCATCCCACAATTGCAGAATCAACAGATTGCACAGAGCCCAGCCCCAGTGAATACATCTACATCACCCCTTCCACATCTATAGTTCAGTGAACATCACAGAAGAGGGGATGGAAAGACTGTAAGAACCAGAGGACCAGGGAGTCTGCCGGGAAACAGATTCTCCCATAAATGGCTGAAGAAACAAGGCTGGAACAAAGGCAATATCAACAGACATGTAATGTGGAAGCAGAGAAATTTCAAGGGGTCCCACGCCTAGACAAAGAACTGCAGGCCACTACCGACTGCTGGGAGAAGGAGAGTTAGCCTCTCCCAGGGACGAAACCCTGTATTAGCTGTCCAATGCAGAGAGGTCAGTGCTGAAACCAGATACACACAAACAGTAAAGGTGGACTTAGTAAACTGTATTTGTATGTATCTTTTATGACACATACTTACACACACACACACACACATATATATATTTATGGAACAATAATAATCAAAGAAAAGGAGGCTATCAATTTGAGAGTGGGGGACATGGGGAGGATATCTGGGAGGGGCTGCAGGAAGGAAAGGGAGGAAAAAGTGATAAAATTCTATTTCATTTTATTTAAAAAATAAAAAAGATAAAAAGAAGGTATGGGGTGGAGATATAGATCAGCAATTGAACAGCACGTATACTGTTATTGTACAGTATCTAAATTTGGTTCTCAGAACCCAAGCTGGTTGGTTCTTAACTGCCTCTAACTCTAGTTCTAGGGAGTCCAGTGCCCTCTTCTGGTCTCTGTGGGCAATTGGGCTTGTGTGCACAGATTCCCTCCACCCCATCTCTGAGATATGCATACACAGATATAACTAAAAATAAAAATAAATGCTAAATTTTGAAGGTAGAGCTTCAGACAAGTCCTCTGCTGTATCTAGGGAGTGACATCTGGTGAGGAGTGGTGGTGTCCCTTCAGAGCCAGCAAGACCTCTGGTTTAAAGCACTAGAAACACCGTTAACACCTTTGAAGATCTTGTTTTTTCTTAGATGCTCCCTGAACTTTCTCTTTGGAGACCAGCAAAGCTCCCTTACTAAACCTTTAATGAGAAGTGTCTACAACATGTGACTTTCTGATCCTTGTGCACATTTACTGGAGTCTCTTTAGGGGATCTAAGATCTGGTGGCTTTGTGAGTGGGATAATGGACTGCTCTTGAATTCATCGCTAACATGGTTTCATGCACCCTACTGGTCCAACCAAAGAAAAAGCTACCAATCCTAGAATTAATTTAAATAGTATTATGGTATAAAAAGTTCCATGTGGAACTGAAGAAATGGACTCAGTTCTGAGCACCCACATTGTGGCTCACAACTGTCAGTTACTCCAGTTCTAGGAGATCTGGCACTCTCTTTTGGCCTCCTTAAGCACTAGGCATTGAACAGTGCATATAATACATGCACGTGGGTAAAACACACATATACATAAAACAAAAATAAACCTTAAAATAAATTTCCATGCTTTTTCTTTGTTGAATATAGGACTTGTCTTCCTTTTTCGTCATTCTCCTTCATGCCTTACAGAATGAGTTTACTGTACACTCAAGGTTTTCTGTTTCTAATGCATCTTGTTTGCAATTCTGATCGTAAGCCCATTAGGAAGTTTAAGACAGTATTTAAGTGAAAATTCATCTTAGAGTGGTTTGAGCAAAGACACTGCATTATTTTTGTAATTAGACGTTAAAGAAGGGGATGCGAGACTTCAACCATATTCCAAGGACCCAGCTTCTTTCCGCTGTGCCTTTTTTGGGTGTAATATATGTTTTGGGCTGGTGGCCTGAGGAGCTGCAGAACACCCCAGAAGCTTTACATGTTGCATTTAGACAAAAGAAAAAGACTGAAGACCCTTATTTGTAGCTCTTTTAATACACTAGCAAATAACTAGGTTTATTTCAGTAATTTTCTTTCTTTTTCTCTTTCTCTCTCTCTCTCCCTCCCTCCCTTTGTCCCTATCTCCCTCTCTCTCTCCATCTCCCCTCTTTCTTCCTTCCTTCCTTCCTTCCTTCCTTCCTTCCTTCCTTCCTTCCTTCCTTCCTACCTTCCTTCCTCCCTCCCTCCCTCCCTCCCTCCCTCCCTTCCTTCTTTCCTTCCTTTCTCTCTCCTCTTTCCTTCTTTGTGTATCTTTTTGCTATTTCATTTATTTCGATCCCACTTCTCACACTCTACCTAATTTGGATGAAGATTAGATCATTAATCTATAAATCATATATATATATATGATTTATATATATGATAATATAAGCATTTGAAGTTATATAATTCCTTTAAAGCATTTCCCCGCCCTCTGGCCTTTGTTTTCTAAGTTGTGCTAGGGATCAAACCCAGGACCTCACACGTGCTGGGCCAGCATTCTGCCATTGGACTACATAGCACTCTTAAAAATGCACCCTGCGTGTCTATACGTGTGCGTTTGTTTCAGATCACTTGTTGGAAATACTTCCTTTGTGCTTCCTATTTTAATTCATGGGTAATTTGGGGAGTATTCCTTAACCTCACTACTGAAGACTAGAAAAAATAAACATATGTCTGTTCGTTTTTTCCCAGAGCATGCTGTATTTGATTTATATGCTTCAAATATACATCAGGTTGTTTTTATGGCATAGTATTTGGTTCTTTTGAAATAGTTCACATACACTGTAAAAATGATGTACTCTTAAGATGTCACGGAGTGTTCTAAGAAGATGAAGCTGATGGTCAACTCTTTTTAGATCTTGGCACCCTTTGTGAGCTCTCTGTCGGTGTCTGGTCTGTTACAGAGAGAGCAGTGTCTGAAGTTCTCCTGACATTTGTGACTTTGTCTGTCTTACTCCACTTGTGCCATCATGTATTCTGATGATGTGTTATTAAACACACCAAGGTTCAGGATCATCTTTTTGACGAACTGGCTCATTTATTGCCGTGAGATGTTTCTGTTTAGTACTAGTAATACTTTTTGTGTTAGTGTCTGTGTGGCATTAAAATAACAACTTCAGCATTCTTATGATTCAATGAAACATACCTTTTAACCCTTCCATTTTAATTTATCAGTGTACTTAGGTCTAAATTGAACATCTGGTAAACAGTTTATAGTTATGCTCAGGTTAACTGCTTAAAATCCAATCTGATGATCTCGGCCTTTTATGTATATATAGTATATATAAAATTTATATATAATGTTTGCTCTTTTACAGTTAACACAATAATGTGGTTGAGTACAAGACTGTCGTTTGTGTTCTGTTTTATCTGTCTTTTCTCCTTTTGTGTGTGTGTGTGTGTGTGTGTGTGTGTGATGTGATGTGATGTGATGTGTGTATGGGTGTGATGTTTGTGAGTGCAGAGGCCAGAAGCCATAGCAGTTTTCAGATGCTGTTTACCTTTCTTTCATTGAGACAAGACCTTTCTCTAGCTTGGAACTTCCCTGGTCAGCCAGGTGGTAGCGAGCCACCTGATACAGGTGCTGGGAACTGAACTTGGGTCCTCTGAAAGAGCAACATATCCTCTTCACGACTGCACCATCTCTCCTACCCCATTGCCACATTTCTTTCGTATAGTTAGTTATCTTTATTTATGATCCTAGGGATAATTACAATGTGTATGTATAGCATATTCTAGTAAACAGTGAATTACGATCACACCTCTTTGCACATAATAATCTCAGCATATATGTTTACACTCACACCTGTCTCTTTGTGATACTTCTGATAAACATTTTTATGTCTAATTGTCATAAATTGCATAGCACATCTTCGTTACTTTGACTAAACAGCCAATTGCAATGTAAAGAAATCATCCAGACTTCAACAGAACCATGTTTAACTCTATCTAGTCACCCCCATCTCTTCATGTGGCTACTAATTCTTTCTCCTATTAATTCCACTTACCTTACCAGACTTCCTTAAACACTTTGTTGTATGGATTTAGTGCTGGTAAAGTTTCTCAGCAGAAAAAAAATCTCTATTTCACCCTCAGTTTTGAAAGATGCTTTACCTTGTTGCAAAATAGGCAGCTAATTTTTCTCAGTTGTCATCTTTAAAGCGGCATTCTCTTATAGTTTGACTTTCTCTGTTTCAGACGAACCATCAGCGGCGGGTCTTCTAATCCGTGCCCTCCGCGTCTTCTTTCTCTAATTGTCTCACGAGCTTGACTTCGCCTTCAGAATCTGTCAGTTTCACTAACATAAACCTCGTTGAGGTTTCTGATTGATTTTTGAAATTTATTGAACTTTTTACATTCAAGTGTTTCTTCAAAGCAGATTAGCAAGCCCTGTGAGTTATTGCTGCTTTGTATCTTTTTTTCTCTGCTGCATCTTTAGCTCCAGGTGTGTCAGGTCACTTAATATCATCTCACTTACTAGTTATCACCTGCTTCCTTTCTTACCCCACTTTCTTATATACGTTCCTTCATCAGTTTATTAATCTGTCATCATTTTACCAGTTGTGAATTCATTAGTACATTCATATCTATTACTCAGTTGTAAAGTTATAGTGTTTAAGGAATTACATCTCTATGGAGATCTCCTCTCTGTTCCCTTATTATATCTATCATTTCCTTTGTTCTTTTCCCAAAGAGGGCTTTGAGGAAGTAATTTATGATTCATTAAGCATACATGTTTTAGATTGGTTATAAATGTATGGTAAACTAGCACAGCATAGTGAAAGCCCTATGCTTGTCACACGTTTGTATCTATTGCTAATATCCTGTGTCTTCATGGTGGATTTGTCACTAGTAAGTGTTATGTCTCAGGAAGTGTTTATGTCCAGACATGACAGTGTTGGCTTAGCTCGAGCTAGACAATAGAGGGATTTCTGGCAAGTTAGATAAAAGCCAGCATCGTCCAGAAACTTGCCAAAAGGAATTATTACCCACCCCACCCCCGCACTCCAAGATTCTCTACTATTCTCTTTCTTGCTGTTCTCTGAGATTCTTCTGCTTCTCTCTGCTCTGAAGAGATAGCCCTGGCCATGTCCAGTCTGTTTCCCCTTCTCTCTGCTCAGAACTCTCCCAGATGTCTCTGGCTGCTCTCTCTTTCACCACAATAAAAACCTTACCCTTAATGGAGTAGCCATTTGGGTGTTTACTGTGCCCTCTTTTGCAGTAAAGAATCAACACTATTGGCTGTTATGAAGTAAAATTTATTTGAATTTGGTCTCTCCCCATCCCCATCTCCTTTGCCCAGTCCAGGATTCCACCTAGGGTATTCTATTCCATTTGGTCTTTTTCTCTTCTTTTCTTGTCTGGTCTGTGTCAATCTAGCTAATCCCTTATGGGCTGGGGCAGATCCAGCATTCCTTAGAATATTTTTCAATGTTTGTGTAATGTTTTTCTCAGGATTATACATGGTTTGTCAGATCTGGAAAGAAGACAAGAGGACCAGATTCCCCTTCTAATGACATCACACATACAAGCTAAGCCCAACTTGCTGCTTATATTTGTTAGCTCCCGCAGCAGCCTGCAGAGACAATCAGTCATCACCTGCGGCCAGGTGCCTCTCCTCCATCAGCTGTGCGACACACACACCCCTTAAAAGTGCTCATCCCTCACAGTTCCCTCTCTTGTCTATCTTGTTCATCTTGCTTTCTTGTCTGTCTGTCTGTCTGTCTGTCTGTCTGTCTGTCTGTCTGCCTGCCTCTCCCATGTGCCAACTCCAAGGAAGCTCCTCCCCTCTTTTCTCCCCCAATAAACTTCTTACACACACTCTGCTGCGCAGTGACTTGTTCTCTTAGGGACATACCTTGGCAGGGCTCACGGACGGTACCCACTTGGCTGCATTTTATCCTTTCAATATTAGCTTTAATTTTTTTGGTTATAGTAAGATTGGATCCAGATCCTGAAGTCTGGGGTTAGGCTGGCCTTTCTGCGCCTCAAAGTCTAGAATCACATTGCAAGGACAGACTCTAAGTGCCCTTTAAGATTTTTGTACGTTATTTTCTTCACTGCAGTCTCTGACTTCTCTTTTTAATCCATTCTTTCCTGATTAAATGTGTGTTTTTCCTGCTTCTTTGAATGTCTCCCATCTTTTACTGCACACAGGCATCATGATACATTGTTTGGTTTTCTTTCTTTAATAATACTAAGCTTTGTTCTGGGAGGCAGTTCATTCACTGATACATCAGCTCGATCCTCTCAAGAGTTGGTCTAAAGCCACTTTAAGGTGGGCTGTGAATAGCCATTCTTTTAAGGCCTGATTTTTCTAGGTTTCCAAGTGAATATTTGGAGTATTTATTCCCAGAGGTCTCCTGGCTCTTGCTTGTTGGCGCTCTATCATTGCTGTGCATCCTTCAGAATGTTCATTTTGCTCAATCCTTCCTGACCTCAACCTCTGTCAGTTTGAGGGAGTCTCAGCCTAGAAAGTGAAATGTGTTTGCCCCTCTCCCCCCCCCCAACCAACCAACCAACCAACCAAACAAATGAAACAACCCATGGATTCAGAGTTTGGGGGTTGTTAAGTCGACCGTTTTCTCCCCCAGGTTCTTGCTCACAGAGTACAGCTGCTCCAACAGTCTAGCATGTAGATCGGTCTCCTCCATAAGGGAGGCTTTTGTTTTCTGTGTGGAGTCTACTTCCCTAGATGGTAGTTTGAAAGTAATCTCAGTATCCTAGGAGAAAACTGGAGTGAATGCAGCACCCGGCTGCAGTCCCCCGTCTCTTAAAGACAGCGACTTTCCTGTGAACACTTCCCAGAATCTTTTCACAGTTGTATCGATATTGTCCTCATTCAGGGCAAGTTGCAAGTTTTCATATGCTATTCAGTAAAACGAAGTGGTTGAAAGACAAAAAGAATCTAATAGACTTGGAAATCATTACCATTTCTATCTTTTAACTGCAGTTTCCAAGTGGATGTAGTACAGACTCTTGCCACAGGGATATGGGATGGATTGTATATTTAAATGGCTTAACTGCTTCATTTCACCATTTGGCAATGTCTCTTGCATCCTGCAGGGTGCAGAACAATGGACGGAGCTCTGAGGAGCAAGAGTGGGGAGTATCAACATAAGATACCGTGCATAAATAGCATTTCTATTGAGCTTAAAAATGTTTCTAATTGTTGACTTCCAGTACTGCAGGCTGAGATTTGGAGAACTCCATGGAAGTCCTTCATTTATGATGATGCTCTATCTCTAAGTTTAGTGTACCTCCTTGTAGGTTTCCTGGTCAAGCAAAAGCAAGCCCCTGTGGATTCCTATTCAAGAAAAGCAACAATAACTCACAAGCAGAAGCAAAGTGAGTTTGTTTATAATGTATTTTTATTACAGTGATAGATAAGGTTTATTGCAAAAACAAACAAAAATGACCAAAAACTAAATTGTGAATTGAGGCTTGAGTGTGATTTTTTTTTTACTATACAGTGCCTTTTAATATACAGGGAATAGTAGAAAAAGGACTTAAATACATATGAAAGCCACATCATCTTACTTTTCTTTATCTTTCCGGGGCTCAAATAGTCTTACCACCAAGAAAGCGAGTGTTTTATTTGGAACATCATTGTTAGAGTTATCCTTTTATACAGTCTTTGGGTTGTTTTCTCAGCTTATAAAGGTTTTACAAGCTAGAAAGAATGGTTTTGGTTTGGTTTTGTTTGTAAGTTGGTAGGCCATGGTGAGCACTGTTATATAATGTCAGAACTCAATAATTCTAAGCCTCAAAAATAGAGGCAGCCTTATAGTCTATAGTCATGACTCATGTCAAAGTTACCTGACATTTCTCTGCCAATTTGCGTATGTATTTACTCATGTTTGAATCCCAGCTGTGTGTACAGCATGGCTGGTTTCCTCAGATTTCAGGCTCTGGGGCATTACCGCCCTTTGGAAACTTGTCCAAGCCAAAACTCTGAGACTTCACATTGGAGCCATTGAATCAGAAACTAGGTGCAGGATGTGATTCCTGCAACTTCTCATCATAGCTCTTCACAGGGCTCGAGAAAGCATGTGGTACCCAGGAGAGTTTTGAATTTGTTATATAAAATAGGAGATTCAAGATTCCCAAAGCTGAAATATTTTCTTTGCCTAAAGTCCTATTTCTAACAGTGGTAGAGTCAGAGAGGTGGCTGAGGGCAATCCAGGGGTCATTAGGACATGAACCAAGTTCTTTGCTCTTCTTATTCATAGTTCCTGCCTTTAAAATCATGTGTATTTAGTTTGGGGTATTGATCATCAAAGAAGTATCTCTAGGGAAGCGATGGGGGAGGTGTGGTGGTTTGAATGAGAATGCTCCCGTAGGTTCACACATTTGAATCCTTGGTCCCCAGGTGGTGGAACTGTTTGGGAAGGACCACGAGGAGGTGTGTCCCTGGGTGTGAGTTCTTAGGGTTTCTAAACATGTGTGCAATTCCCAGTGCCCTTTCTCTGTCTTGTAGTTATGGATCTAGATGTGAACTTTTTGCTGTCAGTTTTCCCTGCCCTGGTGGACTTCATCCCTCTGAATCCATAAGCAAAATTAGAAGCGGCCTTATCCACGGTAATTTATCACAGCAATAGAAAAATAACTCAGATAGGAAGCAGAGGCAGACCATGGTTGTCAGACTTGTGAAGAACTGCTTCCTTGTCTCCAGCCATGTGCTTGAATACCAGCAAGCCAATCAGCCAGTCAGGGAGCATTTATCCCTACTGTGTGGAGGGCACAAAAAACACATTATACTTCAGGTGGTCTAGGACTGGGTGTATGCGAAGGGGAGGAAATGATCTTCTCTTTGAAAAACTCAGGCCAAAGGATGTATGGTGGAGAATTACCTCCGAGGAATAGGTCTGGGGCATGAGAATAGCAAGGATAAGATGTACACACAAATAAGCCAGGCATTGCTGAGGGAATCGAATCTCAGGTCCCAGTGCCAGAGCTAGGAGGATGAGGGTCCATCATCCCCACTACCTCACTGGGCAATTTCTGCCTCATTTCGTTAGACAGAGGAGATTGTTACCAGAAAGCCAGAAAGGAAGTACCATCTGGGACTGTGTGAGCTTCCAGACAGATGGCTGACTCTTCCAGTCCTGTTTTATTTCTGGCTGTGGATCACACACCCCACAGCTATCCTGTAAAAATAGGATATGACAGGACATGGGATGTTGTCAGAGTGTGTTTGCTGTCTTCTCTCCCCCCCTTCTCATTGTTGAAACTTGGGGTAAAAATAAAACTTAATCTTCCTGCTTTTATTGTTGCTGCTGCAATTAAGCCGTTGGTTGGAAATGTAAAGGAATGATGGAGACACAGAATTGGATACCTTAAGGAGAGAGAGAGAGAGAGAGAGAGAGAGAGAGAGAGAGAGAGAGAGAGAGAGAGAGAGATACTCTGGCCAGATCGGATCTCTTCACTGCCTTCCGTATTCTTGCTTTCTTACTCCTATGCTGCTCCTGTCTGATGATGAACTCTCTATGGCCAGACAGGGAGAGACCTTGCCATGAGCAGAGTCGTTGCAGTCTGTCTGCCTTTTGCCTTTGCCAGACCCTGGGTTTTAAAGTCTGGGATTTCAAGGTTTGGCTGGGAGGAAGTTCATATAAATGAGGATCCTCAGCTGCCAAGGGTTGTGAGAGTTAGGGCAATCACTCAACCTCACTCCACAGTATAAGCCATTGGCTTGTTCAGTAAACATTTATTGATGAAGTACGGCGTTGGAGAGATGTAAAGAAGTAAAAGATGATTCCCTGAAGCCAATAGAATTAACCAGAAAAGGCCTTGACACCACATCCTGACTTACTGGCTAGGCGATTTGGGACAAACGACTGAATGCATCTGCTCCTCCATTCTTTCTCTACAAAAATATTTAATATTGCTGCTTCCCAAGCCTTGACTTCCATCTGTAACTCTTCAGTGATTCCCAAAGTTGGGAGTGCACACCAGTAGCCTGGCAGACGGGTTAAAATGCACATTTTCAAGTTCCTAGTAGCCAATAGAGTGTGCCAAGAAAGGGGCTCAGAAAGCAGCGTTTTTAACGATCCTGACAAAAGAAGTCCCCTGTGGGTCGAACTTTGATGAACCCTGCATGAATACTTTTGTTTAATCGATAATTTTAATTGTTTCTGTGAACTCACATAATATTTCACTAAAGCCAGTAAATACTACTGTGGGCATACCAGCTTTTCAACAAGGGGAAGAAAGAATCCAGCCTTTAGTACCATCCACAAACCCAGCTATCCAGCAACTGGATATTTTTGTCATTTTAATTAAAATATGACTATGTTGCTTTCCCCTTTCCTCCCTCCAGCCTTTCCCAAGTCCCCTCCCTCTAACCCCTTCAATTTATTTAAACATCTGTGTGTAACCATTTACCAAAAGCAATCACTGTGGTGGTCCAGTGGATTGAATCGCCAAGAAAGAAAAGTTCCATTAGAAGAATGGCTGAATAATATAGGATTCTAGGAACAATTAAGAGACAAGCCAGTAAACAAAAGGAAAAGAAAAGAAGAGAAGGGTGTGAAGACCATGAAATCTGGAACAAAACCAGATTGCACTGTTTCGAGAGGCTTAAATACTCACTATTCCCTCCAACGGGACCATTTGAACCCTTCTAATTAATTAATTAATTAATTAATTAATTAAAGATTTCTGTCTCTTCCCCACCGCCGCCTCCCATTTCCCTCCCCCTCCCCCAATCAAGTCCCCCTCCCTCATCAGCCCAAAGAGCAATCAGGGTTCCCTGCCCTGTGGGAAGTCCAAGGACCACCCACCTCCATCCAGGTCTAGTAAGGTGAGCATCCGAACCCTTCTATCAATGCGTAGCATCGCTTCTCCACCCATAAATTGGGAATAAGAAATCCAAACCTGTGTTATCCCGAGTCTAACACACCATATAGTTTCACATTTTGAAAGTGTATCTTTCCAGTTTTCATATTTGATCTGACTATATAATGTCTGAGGCCATGGTCATCTTTGTGAATACACATGTTACTTTTCTTGTTATGGTGAGACTTCACCTGGCCAAGGCAACTTCAGAAAGGAAGTGTCTACTTTGGCTCACTATTTGAAGGTACAGTCCACCATGGTTGGGAAGTCACCACGGCAGAGGTGGGAGGCATCTGGCTCCATTGTGTCTGTAGCCCAGAGTCAGAGAGCCATGGTCACTGGTGCTCAGTTCCTTTTCTATTTTCCATGCAGTCTGAGACCTTAGGCCATGTGCCTCACCTCAGCTAAGTAATCCACCACAGACATGCCTAGGGCATTACTTTTTCTGTGATTCCAGATCCTCTCAGGATAACAATATTAAGGGTCATCGTATCTCAAGCTTTTACCTGGCAGGTGGTGACTCAGTAAATGGCAGTAACCAATTTCCAAAGGCAGAAGAAAACATAAAAGAAGGATGGAGTTCTGGACCTTATGGAGCAGGTCTTTATAAATGCTTGTATATTGGGAGAATTAGTAGTACATTGTGGTTTTTGAGTTCTGGTCTGAGTCACCCTCTGTAGAGTCAGACGAGAGATTCCCATGATGCCATCAGGTAGCTAAGGAAGTTTCTAGTCATGATGCAGGTGACTGTAATTTCCCCCACTTCCAAGGAGAATGACACCCAATAGGAAGGCTTAGCTGCCTGTCCTGGTATGCTGTTCTAAATAAAAATGGAAGTAAGTCCACTGAGTAGAGTTGGAAATGACATATTCTGTTTGGAAATAGCTTTAAGTTCTGAATTCTAAAGATGTCATAAGTTACGAGATGGACTCCCAATTTAATACTCAAAGGAAAAGTTGCTTCCATATAAACACAGATATGAATAGAAAATTCTGAATTTCAAGCCCAAACCAAAGGCACAGCCTAGAATGGGGAGCCTTGAGTCATGGAAGCTGCATATCCTGGTCCTTCAGCCCTCTGTCATGCAGAAAACAGCCATGTCTTGTTCTGTTCAGTCGTTCACTACCCCATCCTCCAGCTACTGCTATCTCTTGATGATGTAAAGTTTTTTTTTTTTTTAAACAAAGCAGGGTTGTTGCCGGGCAGTGGTGGTGCACGCCTTTAATCCCAGCACTCGGGAGGCAGAGGCAGGTGGATCTCTGTGAGTTCGAGACCAGCCTGGTCTACAAGAGCTAGTTCCAGGGCAGGCTCCAAAATCACAGAGAAACCCTGTCTCGAAAACAAAACAAAACAAAACAAAAAAACAAAACAAAACAAAAAAACAACAAAGCAGGGTTGTTGTGGTTCACACCTTTTATTCTATCATCCAAGATGACAGAGGCAGGTGGACCTCCTTTTTTAAAAATATTTATTTATATATTATGTATACAATATTCTGTCTGCGTGTAAGCCTGAAGGCCAGAAGAGGGCGCCAGACCTCTTTTACAAATGGTTGTGAGCCACCATATGGTTGCTGGGAACTGAACTCAGGACCTCTGGAAGAGCAGGCAACGCTCTTAACCACTGAGCCATTACTCCAGCCCTGATGTAAGATCTTGAAGAGGTTACCAAACACATTGGTAAGAGCATGGGTGATTTCAAGGTGTCTAGCAGAGCGGTAGATAGGCAGTCATGGTAATGGATGCTTACAATTGAAATCGGCCCCATAGTACAGGGCAGCACAACTCTGTGTGTGTGTGCGCGCATGGGGGTGTATAGTCTTTGTACTCATTTTATTCGTGGGGAAATGAAGGTTCAAGAAAAATAAGCAACAGACCTAAATGAAGATCAGGAGTATATTTGGAATGTGGGTACCTCGTTGTCATCACAGCCCAAAGCTCATCTACCAAGCAGTGCTCACATTTTCTCGAAATCTCACCTTTATTTGCATATCGGGATGAGTGGAGTTAGTGGGAATGCTATGGATGACGATGGGTGGGGTACAGTAGAGTGTTCTCTGCAGGGAATTACCCCACAGACACCAGAAAGGCAGAAGCAGCATGCATGCCTCTGCTTTCCAAGTTTTTTTTTTTTAAGATTTATTTACTTATTATATAAACAACATTCTTTCCATGTACACCTGCACACCAGAACTGGGCATCAGATCTCATTACAGATGGCTGTGAGCCACCATGTGGTTGCTGGGAATTGAACTCAGGACCTCTGGAAGAGCAGTCAGTGCTCTTAACCGCTGAGCCATCTTGCCAGCCCCCAAGGTTTTAAAATAAGGGGGAAAATGGCACTGTGGGGTTGCTCCACTGAAAGCTGCTTTGGTCCAGCTCTGAGCCAGCATCTGCTCCAGGCGCGTTACCTTTGGGAAGTGGTCAGTGGCTTTAATAGGCTAAGCCACGCCTGGCATCGAGGAGCGCTTGATGTCCCTGTCCTTTGATGAGAGTTCATTTACTGATAAGGCAAGCTGGAGGGAACCAGAAAATTCAGTCAGGGAAAGATCAAGGCCTGCATTAGGGAGGAAAGAAATGTCAGTCACTCTGATAGGGAAATAGATTTTTTTGTGTTTCACTGCACAAGTGTGCACGCATGCACTCAAAGCCTGCCACATTTCAAAGCAGTCTTCAATGCCCTGGTGTTCGCTTGGAGCAGGAGAGATCTGAAGCCTCTCAAAGGCTGCAGGTATGGAGTAATTCACATAGGACCCAGCCAACAACCCGCTCCTACCTCCTTTCTGCAGGGCTCTTCCTTCTTACCCATCTGTGTTGCTAGTGGTGCCGAAGAGATAAGGGAGAGAGAGAGAGAGAGAGAGAGAGAGAGAGAGAGAGAGAGAGAGAGAGAGAGAGAATGTGTGTGTGCACATTTAAATCCAAATTTAAAAGGTAGAGGGAAAGGAAGAAAAAGGAGTGACAGGCCTGGACCAAAGCGGCAGCTATTCCTAATGAATGGGGGAGTCATCATGAAAGACCAGGGGCCCGTAAAGAAAAGCACATCTCCCAGAGGAAGACAGCTCTGTGGCTGCTGTTGAGGAAGGCAGCTTAAAAAGCCCTTCATTTCTGAGGCAGCAAGAAGAAGACTTGATATACAACACGAGCTTTTTGTTCTCTCTCTCTCTCTCTCTCTCTCTCTCTCTCTCTCTCTCTCTCTCTCCCCCTCCCCGTTTCTCCCTTTTCCTTCTTCTGAACCTCATCTTGGCTGAGCCATGGCGAAACTAAATTAGAAAAACCTGCAGAGCATTGAGAGTCTAAATGAAGCACACAACCAATTTATCACCACGGAGCCCAGTTATCTAATAAACCCCGTATGTAATAAATGTGCTAAGTGTCCACCTTGAACTTCAGCATTCCCAGAAGCAGCCAATGGCAGGAGCTGGGGAGTCCTTGACAAGAGGATGATGTCAGACTCAACCTGAAGCACTGAGCATCTGGCTTGCATCACTAGCTCTTCAGGTGGGTGATGCCCAGGGCTCCAGAGGCAAGGCCAACCACTGCCAAGCATTTAGACTCGAAGCAGACGCCTGCTTATAGATAGTTTGGCAGGCTGGGCAAACACTGTGAACACAAAGCTGGAAGAAGTGAGGAGAGAGGTCTCTTATTGCCATTCTGGTTTGGAAAATAGGTGTTTGGGGGAAGAAGGCATGAAAGGCTTCTCACCCACAAGTGGAGTTGAGGCTTCTGAGTCTGCTAAGCTGTTTCTGTGCCTACCCAGTAAAGGAATAGAAAAGATAGCAACTGATAAGGCCACAGGGGTGAAGAGTGGGGACTGGGAACTCTTTGATTTTAACCGCAAGTAACCCTGAAGCATCAGAATTAGAGACCAGAATGACCAAAACTTGCGGCTCTAGTAAGACAATCAGTTTGGGATCAGATCAGTCACTTTGGTTTTAGGGTTGGCAGCACAGGGGCCTTTTGATGACCAGATGAGGCTGATGGAGCCTGGCAGGTGTACTAGATCTGTAGGTAGAAGGGCCTACAGCACTAAAGAACAGCCACGGTAGAGCTGGGGGCTCCAGCTTAAGCTCTCCAGAATTACCTGGCAAGCTTTAAGAAATTCTGCTGCCTGTGTTTAGTTCTAAGAGATACTTTCCACTCTAAAAAGGCCACTCACCTTCCATTATTCGCTCTTAACTTGTATCCATATGTGGCACATACCTTCTCATGGCTGTACATACTGCATTTTGCCAGCACTTTCTCTTTTAACTAAATATTTAGTAAACATATAAAAACAAATTTTTGTATGATATGTTCCTACATATGTATTGTATACTTTGCTTATATTTTTTGAGTGTTTTCAATATGGCAACACAACCAATAGAATCATGGTCCAGAGTGGCTGACTTATGATCCAATCAGGAGTGTCCTAAATGAGCACTCGTGGTAGAGATGGATGAGTGATAGACACATAACAACTTGGAAACTTTTTTTTTTAAATATAAACTTCATTATAAAATGTAGGAAAACACAAATAAAGTAATCCCACACTAGCTCAGAACTGTGTATAATAAAGGGTTCTTTATTTAGAGGGGACTCACAGATCACAGTCCTCTGAATGAATGGGGAACCAAATCCAGCAGCCTGAAGAGAGGGGAGAGAGGGAGAGAGAAAGAGGGAGAGAGAGAGAGAGAGAGGGAGAGGGAGAGAGAGAGAGAGAGAGAGAGAGAGAGAGAGAGAGAGAGAGAGAGAGAGAATATGCAAGCATGCAACTTTTTGGTACCCAAGGCCATGGCCAACCTGGTGCAGGCAGAAGGAGGTTCCCCAACAACTACTTAAATAAAAACACCACACACCAAAATTTACCAGATCCAAAGTTTATACAACTCAATGAACTTCTAGACAGAGTAGGCAATCAAGTTATTTCTAAAACTTGATCATATTTCTTAGATGCTGCCCTTTCCATCCTCATGTGCTTCACTCACTCCGTGGATTCACATGCGATTTCTTTACAGGGGTAGAACACACAAATCTATTCAAATAACCAGCTAACTATCACCCTGCTGGTTTCTTTTTTATGTTGCTGTTTTATTTGTTTAGAAGTAAAGTAAGGACTGTATGTGTGTGTAGTGGGCAGAGAATATTTACAGTCTCCACAGATGAGCTGTGGAGCTGAGTCTGGAAACCACTATGGTGGAGTAAAAAGTTAGGCCAACGCCCACAGAATAAAGAAGCAGCAAACATTCTAAAAGTGACCCATGGGAAACAGAAATTAAGATAAAAATACTTCCACCACTATTGAAAACAAAACCTGATAGATACTATTTCCTACAATTAAAGTCAGTAGGCTGAGCCTGGGAGAGTTACCTGCCTCATTCCTAACAGTGCTTTCTTTTCATTTAATGTATTATGTATAGTCTGCTTGTGTCTTGTATGGCCTTGATATAGCTTAAAATGTTAAAAAATTACACATGCATATACATCAAAGTTGACGAAAAATATTATTAAAATTAGTAATTAGTAAGGTATTCTAAATGAATATATATGCTTATGATAACTTTTGATCTTCTGAGAATTCAAGGCAAAAGTGAAATTTATCCCCACTGTCTTGAAAGAAAAATGCATATTCATTAGTTAGGGATGACACTAGACTCATAAGCGGAGTTTATATAGTATAGACACTAATAACAAGGGCCTTGAGTGCAATGTGGACAAATGTTGTTTTTGTTGTAGACGCAGTGGTAATTTTAAGGCTATTATAGGAAGTCACAGTTCAGTGAAGTGATTTTACGCCAGCCTCTCAGAACTCAGTGGGGGCACATCTGTGGAGCACAGCGGAAGGCACAATGACTTTGTGAATATGTTTGCCCCAAGTAGTTCAACATCAAACTAACATGCGTTTCTCCCTGCCTTCTTGAGATGGACTTGCTGTTAATATTTCAGCATTAGTAGTTCTTGATTCATTTATTTTGCAAGGTAAGAATGGCTTCATGATAATCTCCTGTTCCTTGCCCTTCTCCCTGTCCACTGTGTGGGTTGTAGGATTGTGTGGTGGGCCTTGATGGGCTTTTGCTCATGGAAACCCTGCTCATTTTGGCACAAATCAATGGAAAATTTCTCCTCTCGTTATCATTGGTTGAGAACAGATCATGTGCCTTCCACCGTGCTAACCCCTGGCACAGAATTCAAAGCAGTTAGACGCAACGCAAACATCCTCAGACAGTCATCAGTACCTCATAGTAGAGTGGAAATATAGAGCAAAGTGAGCTTGCCCTCAGGAAAGTCAAGCACATCTTTCTAGGCTAGATGGACTCAGGTAAGGTTTCAGAGGCTGAGCCCAGATTCTGAGATGGACTGTAGGTAAAGCCAGCCTTGGTAGATGTAAGAGGCTTCAGAAACCAGCAAACAGCCCACTGCATTAAGAACTTCAGGTGCCAGGGTGAATGGGAAAGAGAAGCCGGTATAGACACCCCAGTGACAGTGAAAACAAGGAACATATAGAAAACATCATATTCCAGTATAATTGTACATTTAATTTTTGCTGATTCCACAATTTGGGTGCCAAATACAGTTCTGTGTCTCTTTGTGTAAACTGGTAACACTTTCAAAGATGCCGTCGTGTCCTTACACTGCAAGCTAAGCTTGACTTGGTTCTTTCCTTTCAAGGGTTCTGAGCAGGCCCATATGGGTGGAGGCAGTACTGTGTGATTGGTAATCCACCCCTACCCTGTTCCCTGTCCAGTTCCCATGAACCACCAAGAAAGGTGCAGAAAGTAGTCTAGACTATTTTTAATTCATGTCTACCATTTGACTTATTTTTTTTAAGGCCTCCAAGGTCTTTGCTAATTTTGTACTCTGTGTTGAGTCAGTGCAATTCTTACAAATCTGTGCATTGTTGTAACTGGTGAGGGTCATTCTTTGTCACTCAGACTCAGGAGGGGTGAAAACAGAAAGCAAGGAGCTCAAGAGATGGATGGGCCCCACAATGTATTCGCACTGCAAATAGAAGGGAACAATCCCCAGAGCAGTTGATTGTAGCTGCTGACTGGTAATCACATAACTTACCCCACTGGCTGCTCCATCTTTCCCAAGAAAGTTGCACCCAGTGACCACTTTGCTGGGTTTCTGCTTGAAACCTCGTGTGAGCCTGTGACAGCAGGAATGCTACCCCGCATCCCGTGAGATCTGGTTCCTATTGTCTATAGCCTGGGCCTCTCTCTTCTAGCGCTCAGGGTAGATGGCATTGTAATCATGGTCGTAAGTATTATTAATGATAGCAGCTACGACCATAAGCTGAGCCTGGATCTCTGGCTTTGATGTCAACAGAGCAAGGGGAGGTTTGCATTTGTTTCAAATGGAAACAGATGCACGCAGGCAGAGGAGGCAATAAGCAGAACAGTGGAGATGCTGGTTTTACTTTTAAGGAGACTTTGGGGTTCTCCCCCTCCACACCAGCTTCTCTGTTAGGCACACCTCCCTTCCCTGAGATGAGCAGAGTCTAGTCCCCTCCAGCATCCTTCTTTACTCAACACCTTTGCTTTTCCTGTGTTCACCCGAGAGACGTCCAGTTGAGGGGAGAATGGTATAGGAATCTGTTGTGTCCACTTTGCATCTTTGCCCTCCTGAATCGTATTACTCTTGTCTACACCAAGGATGCGTTTAGAAGTGGAGAAACTTCCGCTTCCTTCACCAGCACGTCTGCTGCCCGCCTGAAGCATCAAGAGTGGTGCCAATCAATTCAGCTTAATTCCACTCATAATTGCTTTGTGCCTGCTGCTGGCAGGAGCAAAACAAGGTGCTGGCTTAACGTTAACTGCAGCCAATAAGGCGATACTCTAAAATTCTCTGGGGAGATCACTTTTTTTGTTTTTTTTTTTTTTTTTTTTGGCCATGTTTGGATCTTGAAAAAAATGTGGACCACAGGAAGAACTCAAGATGCATTAGACATGACCATTGCTTTCAAGTTCACTGCCAAGCTGGGGATTGGTTACCGAGGGATTGTGTTCCCTGGAGGAAGACAGTATGATCAGTGGTACCACCCACTCCTAAGCCATTTGGCTCCTTTTTTTTTTTTTATGTTTTCCATTCTGCTTCTCTTGTGGCCTCCCAGGACTCTTGACCAGTTCCCTATCTATCTCCCTGCTTTTCCTCTAGGATGCTTCTTTCAGTTCTTCAGAGCCTATGTCCCTCCTATATCTGAAACTTCCCAGATTCCAGCTGTATTCTCATCTGGTCTAAATGGCCCCTTCCCCCATACCTTTGTGCTTAGATTACTTGGTCTGCGGCAAGTCTGGATGGAGCATCTTAACAGATACCCGCTCCTCCTATAACTCCTCCTTGATGCTCAGTTCTCCTTCCAGGTTTGCTTTGGGGAAGTTAAGCCTTATACAAAAATGAGGGTGTCATGTACTGATGTGTGTGTGTGTGTGTGTGTGTGTGTGTGCACGGTGTATACTTACGCAAGTATGCATGAATCCTAACCAAATCCTTTCAACAATAGGGTCATTCATTTCCTTAGGTCTGACTTCTAAGTTACATTGTGTCTCCAGGTTTCTTTTTCGGGGCTCTGAATTCCAGTAGGCTAGATTTAATTCTGAATGACTTTGGGCAAATTAATCTTTATGCCTTCATTTCTGCTTTTTATAGGATAGAGAGAATAGTTCATAGCCACTGCTTCGTGTCCTTGTGAAGATTTAGTAGAATAATAATACATGTAAGGTGCCTTAACAATGTTGGACATAAACATATATGTTTATTATTTAAGACCTGCCGAGGGAGAGAGATATTACCAGGCCAGGAGGAACGCCAAGACCCCGTGTGCCTTGTAGCTCCAACTCTTATTCCTTTGTGTCTGCAACAAAGAGCATAAAACCCAGGGTGGTAAATGCAATCTTGGGTTCCTGTGGTTTCAGACTTTTTTTTTTTTTTTCTGGAGGTTTATGACAGTATCAGAGCTGGCTGGGAAAGGGTTAGAAAGAATTCCACTGTCACTGCTTATCATGTCTATGGAAATTCTAGCACAGTAATAAAAACAAGCGGTAATTCTACTTGGCCCATTTCAGAGGATGCTTTTCGTCATCCAAAGTAGCACCTTGACCTCGGAGAGAGAAGTTCTTAGGTCTTTCCCCTCAGGAGTGGCATGCAGCTTTATCTGCAGAAGCAGTCAGAGATTAAAATGCTCAAGTCTGCAAAGAAAGAAAGACAGGATCTAAATACTGTTTAAAATATTATTTAAACTTCATGTTGTATTTATACATTTAATTCATTTTTATTAGCTACAAAGATATTTAACATAAAATAATTAGAGTCTCAAGATTAAAACCAAAATGGCCACAGTTTTAATTAAGCCATCTCACAGGGAATTAGGCTGCGTAATGAGAGGCAGCCTGGTGCAGTGAATATCCCAGAGTCAGGGGACCAGAGTCACTGCCCTCAGCTGGTGGATCCCTGGGAATGCTTTCCTTGCCTGAATGAGTCCACGGACTTTGTCTGTAAAAACAAGGCTTCTTCTCTTACCTTTAATACAAGACCTTTTTTTTTTCTAAAGAAAGGATTAAATAAAATCCTAATATAGAGAAGACAGTAAAATTATCCCCTGCCTAGTCCCTTTTCTCTGTGCCAGCTTAGTGTCTCCCTGCCAAACCACTTAGGTCCGTAGACAAGAGGACTCCCCAGAACACTGTGAAAACTGGCCTCAAGGGTCTCAGCGTTTCCTCCCAGCTATAAAAGTCTATGATTCCGAGTCTAATATGTCCCTATCCTATCTTTCAAAATCTAGTGTCCCTTTCGAGTTTCATTCAAAGATATTTTTTAAAGGGTATCCATGGAGATAGACTTAGTAAAAATTGCCCTCCTTTCCCTTGCATATCTGATGTGGTCCAAAGCTTGAGTCAGGACCTGTGACTGCAGTCTGTGCCTAACTGCTCTTTGTTACTAGGCTGCTGGTTATACAATGGGCAAATTGCTTTCTTCTTCACTGGCCTGCCCAGCCTCTGTTTGCCAACTCCAGATTTTTCATTGTGGGCAACAGTTTAGTAATTTTCAAGCAACTCGCACCCTGGTTCCTCGAGTCAATTGGTCAAGGCTACAGGACCAGGAGAACTTAATAGTACCCATCCAATTTCTTAGTGACTTGCTTAGCTAAATCTAATATCAGAACTGTTATTATCAATTGACATGCCTGTGACTAATGAAATATATACAGAGAACTTGATGTGGTCCCATGTCTATAACGGGTAATCAATAAATGCTAAGTTCCTTTTCCATTTCTCGCCTTTTGGGCCTGTCCAGAGAAACCATAACCACAGACAAGGCTGGTACGAAGTCAGTGAAGGAAACAGGTGGCCATGAGTCCTTTACGGCTCCTCTTAGTCACCAACCCATGTGCTACTCTCTATGTGTATACATACCACAACCATACAAGATTTGTCAAATAGGGCCTGGGGAGATGGATCAGCAGCTAAGATCCTAGGGCAGAGAACACGGGTTTAGTTTCCAGTGCCCACATAGTGTTTTCCAACACCCATAACCTCCAGTCTCAGTGGATCCTATCCTCTCTTTTGAGGTCCCAGGCTATCAGGTACACATGCGTTTATGTAGACAAAACACTCATACACATCATATAAAATAAACAAATTTACACAATTTAAAAACTATTCTCCAAATGGGGGTTGGGAACATGGCTCAATTGCTACAGTATTTGTTATATAAACATGAGAACCTGAAATTCCACCCCCAACAGTCACATAAAAAGGCTGAACACAGCCTCAAGCTCCTGTAATCCCCAGAGAGGATGAGGAGGCAGAAGGACCTTTGGAGTTTGCCTGGCAGCCAGTCTAGCTAAATACCAGGTCCACTGAGAGGACCAGTCTCACAAAAAAAAAAAAGGTGAGTGTGATGGAGGAAAACCCAAGTGATAAATTCTGTCCTCTACATTCGTGTACACTCAGGAACCTGAAGCTGTAAACACACACACACACACACTTTGCTAAATGATTAAATAACGAAGTCATCATATTCCGTGGTTATTGCTTTCTGTGAATTCTGTCTCCATTCCTTTGCTCATTTGCTCAAACGCCCAAGTGTGGGTTGGGAAGAGCAAAGGACCTTGGGCCGTATTTGTTTTTTTTTTTTTTTTTTTTTTGCTTTTTTATTATTTTATTTTATTTTTTATT
>NW_026068003.1:331585-351641 GCF_014885135.2 Alexandromys fortis
CGCCCCCTTCCCCAATCAAGTCCCCCTCCCTCGTCAGCCCAAAGAGCAATCAAGTTTCCCTGCCCTGTGGGAAGTCCAAGGACCACCCACCTCCATCCAGGTCTAGTAAGGTGAGCATCCAAACTGCCTGGGCTCCCACAAAACCAATAGGTGCAGTAGGATCAAAAACCCATTGCCATTGTTCTTGAGGTCTCCGTAGTCCTCCTTGTCCGCTATGTTGAGCGAGACCGGTTTTAACCCAGGCTTTTTCAGACCCTGGCCAGCTGGCCTTGGTGAGTTCCGGATAGAACATCCCCATTGTCTCAGTGTGTTGGGCCGTATTTGTTAAAACATTCTCCTGAGCATGACAAGTGTGGGGAAAGAGCTATGGATGGCTTTTAAAACACCCCAACTCAAAACTGGAACTGACAGTGTGGCTCAGTGATCAGAAAACAGTCTTCCTTCCTAAGGTTCACCCCGTTTACACCAGGGAACTAGAGCCGGAAGTGACTCTGACCGCATTTCAGTCCCCACAGGCACCCTTGCAGAGGATCTTGCAAAGACTTGTGGGTGAGCCTTCTCTGAGGGACCGAGGATCTACACACGTTCAGTGGAGAAGAGGAGGTAAGATCACGTTGATGCTACAGTGGGGTGTGGGTGCCACCCTCACGGCGTTGTCCTGTGACAAGAATATTTCCGGCAACCTGATCAATTACACCGTTTTTCTAGGTCGCTCTCCTTTTTAATTCTAATTTTAAATGTGTGTCTGTGCTTGCACTACGTGTGTGTTTGGGTGTATGTACATGTGTGAGTGAAAGTGAAGATCAGAACCCGATGTTGGGTATTTTCCTTCAGCGCTCGCTCGCTTTTTTGTTTGTTTTTATTCTGAGACAGGGACTTTCACTGAACTTGAAGTTCGCAGACGTGGCTGCACAGAATGGCCAATGAGCTCCACGTGTGCCTGAGCTCGATGTGGGTGGAATTGCGCATGCGTCATTTTGGTGGGTCCTAGGGTTCCAAACTTAGGTCCTCAATCTGATGTGCTAGGCACTTGACTGATTTTGCCATTTCCTCAGCTATAAACCCAAAACATGGCCTATAACACAGTGGCCCCTTTTCTGACTGAAGTGAAATCTCTTCTGAGAGGAAACTCTATCACTGGGGCTCCGGCAAAAAAAGCGAAAGGAACTCATACGAAGGAACAAAAGGAGGATTCATGTTATTTTTTCTTCCAGGTGTGTTTTGGCTACAGTTTCTCCCGTTTGACTTCAATTAGCTAGATCAATATATAGCGTTCCCCAGGACCCTGTTAATTGGGCCTCACACTCAACCCTGTAACGCTGATTCCAACACCTGCTGTGGTGGACATTTGGGAAGCACTTATTTTAAGTCTGAAAAAAGACAGAAAGTAGGCCATTGCCTTACTGAATTGAAGTTCATGTCTAGCATTTATATTGTGGTCATTTTACTGCCCAGCTCCTAAAAGGTAATACCATGCGTGTTGAATCACAACGGAGCCATTGGTATGATCCCAGACTACTCTGTATTAGGGACATTATCTTAGCAACTTCAATATACTTTTCTTGTTTAAACCTTTAACTAAACAAACTGTGGGCAAGACAAAAAGCCAAAATACCAATTACTTGCAAGAACATGAATTTTTCAGTGTTCCAATAACTCGTCAACCCCCCTTCCCCACTGCCCACAACATATACATGTTTGGCACCCACATGCAGTTCAGTACGGTTTCCTGTTAAAGACAGAGCTTCAGGTAGTGGTGCATACCTGCAATTTCCGTGCCTGGGAAGCAGAGGCAGGAGGATTATTAGCATTCCAAGGCTAACCTTAGCTCTAGCGAGTTCAAAGCTAATCTAGGCTACATGACACTCTATCTCATGTGGCCAGAAGAAGAAAAGAGGAACAGGAAGAAGAGGAAGACGTCGAGGAAGAAAGGAGAGAGGAAGAAGAGGAGGAGGAAGGGAATGAGGAGGAGGGAGAAGAAAGGAGATGCTCAAAATATGTATTATGGTAGCAATTTAATGTTTCCTTATTAAAACGGAAGTTCATATGGACACCCATTATATTAGACAGATACATTTTGTCAGTTATCTTTCGGGTTCCCAGAGGAGGCAGTGTGTGTGTGTGTGTGTGTGTGTGTGTGTGTGTGTGTGTGTATGTGCGCGCACACACACACGTGAACATATGCATGTGGTAGAAATCTGGAAGAAAGTTAGTTTTCTAAGCCCAATTAAAATTTAACACTTGTTTCTTTTTTAGCTGACATCTTCATTTTGGGAGGAAGAGTGAGGAAATTCAGCGCACAGACGCTTTTTACAAAATAAAGATGTCTCTTGCTTTCTGCAGCTCGGGCTTTGCTCACACAGAGGCACATGGGACATGCTTTGAGACTGCAGTGTGTCGAAATCCCCAGGAAAAAACCTCCTTCCCGGCACATTCACATTTATATTTTCTCTAAAGATATGCTTGGAGGCTGGCAAATTGGTCTGCTTCTGGAGATTCATATTGGCGTCTGTCTGATGGTCTCTATTACCCAATTTAAATACACAATGGTCGGAAGGTTTGAGCACACCATGTTAATCCAGCAACAGAGACCTCTGCTCAGCTGTTTGTTAAAGGCAAATTGTACCTGTTATGCACTGGCAAGGGGCACACAGTTGCTGTTAACTGCTTTACCAAATTGATTCTGACTCCACTCGTTTCGAAATGAAAATGGAAACGCTTTTGCCTTTTTGTGTGGTGGGGAATTGGGCTTTACTTAGCACTAAGTGGTATCATTTCTTGTGATTACAGAAAAATGCATCATAACTTTTGATTACGCCACTATTAAGGATGCACGGTAGCAATTGCCGGTACTCGTAAAGTACTGCTGCTGGGTTCTGTGTAACTCATTTTTATTTGGAACTGAGTGGAGGAGGAGGATATGGTTGAAGTCGTTCAAAGCTTGACTCGTATGAGATCATCCACCTGGGACAGGAAGAGACTCGGGGGTGGAAGCATTGCCTGTGGGTTTTCTCTGAATTTCACCCCCAATTCCTGCTGCCCTGCCAGGCCCCTCAAAAACAAACAAGTCAACATTTCTAGATTTATTTCTTTTTAGTAAATATGCCCAAAGCCAATCATGGGTAAAGCACTGGCTGATTATGCCGGGGCTCGAATGAAGGGCCCATTCAGAAGGAATTTATGCAATAAGACAATGACACACAGATAGTAACTTATAAACAGCATAATAAAAGCATAAAATTAAATTGGGTTCCCAAAGAAGTGGCCTTAATCCTCCAATTAGGTTGTAATGTAAGAGAAGAGAACTGGCCAGTTGTGTTCCCTGTGGCATCTTGGTAATGCAAGCCAGAATACAGCGAGTGCTTAATAAGCAGACAAGGAATGAGCGACTAGCACATGGTGGCACTGTGCCTTTTAGCTCACACCTCCTTGGAAGAGCTAATTGTGTCTATCTTTTCTCAGCTCTGCGTTCAGTGATGCCCTGTTGACAGTTTGAAATTGGTTGTGGTTGGAATGTTTACACCACAGAAATCAGCCACTGAGACAAACAAATGACTTCCCCCTAATAAAAATAGCTGGTTCTTAAGCATACCAAGATCCGAGAGGGAGAGAGGGAGGGAGGGAGGGAGAGAGAGAGAGAGAGAGAGAGGTTTGTTGTTTGCTAAGAGTCTAGGGTAACTACCCTGGAGCTAGGCTGGCTCTAGTCTGAAAACCCCATTTACCTGTGTCTCAAGGCACGCCCAAACATCTCAGTTCCCTAGGCCCATGTGCTGTCTTCAGTGGGTGAAGGAAAAGCCTATAAAATTGGTCAAGAAGTAGGGTAAGCTAGACAGTTTATGTTCTGAGCTGGTGTATTCTGTGTGTCTAGTATGCTTCCAGGGGTCAGAATAAAACTGCTTCTGGCCATAACAGTGTGCAAGCCTGAACCCTACCAAGATCCAGTCTTTCGGGGACGAGGCGTGAGAAGATGAATAACCATAGTGAGTTCTTTAGTTTCAATATTGGGCTCTCATAATGTGACCGCCTCTCCCCGAGAGGGGCGGAAGTTGGAACACAAGGAGGAAGAGAGTAAAGTGGTGGCCCTGTGTGTGATTAGCCCATCTGTAGCGAAGGTCCCCCTGGGAGTGTAAGGGAGTCCTCTCACAGCCTGTGATTCCCTTGGTAGGTGGCTGTTGGCAGACAACAAGGTGGTTTGGGCAGAGCACAGGATGACTAGAGACAGGATGCCAGGTGTCCTGTCCAGGTTCGAGATCTCAAGGATCTGAATAGTGTGATGATACCACAGTCAGGAATGAAGGGTTGAAAACTTATTTGGAAAATATCAAATACCAATGGTGGAGGACAGCTGAGGGTAATACCAGGTTGGGGGACTGGCTATCAAGGTAAGCAAGTTTTCTTTTAATTTTCAAAATTTTGTTTTAAGTGTATGGTCGCTTGCCTTTATGCATATCGGGGACCACTTGCATTCTTGGTGCTTTCAGAGGCCAGAACAGGTTATTGGGTCCTCTGGAGTTACAGATAGTTATGAGCCACCATGTGGGTTTTGGGAGTTGAACTTGGGTCTTCTGGAAAGAGCAACCAGTGCTCTTAGCTGATCTATCTCTCTTGCATAGGGTAGACAGATTTTCATGAAGAAAAACACAGTGAAAGAGAAAGAAACTCATAAGATGTCTAACCTCATGGTGGACACTCAAATAGGAATTTGCTTCATCCTCTCTCTCTCTCTCTCTCTCTCTCTCTCTCTCTCTCTTCATAGATGAAAAGCTAAAATGACAAGATTCTCGTGCCATGTTACAGAGTGGTTATATAACTGGGGTGCATTTATGTTTGTGTTATGGGGTACTGGCCAATAACACATAAGTGGAATTCTGTTTTGCTTTTGCAGTACCGCCTTTTGCGTTTCTGAGACATACACCTTCTAGCGTCCACCCTTGTTCCTTTTGCCTGGGAAGCAGGCATGATAGTTAGAACTGTGTTTGACATCCTGTGATCATGGAAGAAAGATGAAGAGTATTTCACAAGCAGGTCTGTCCTGGACTCACTAAACTTGATCCAGAGCTGTCTATCCCTGCGTTTCTTATTGATGAAGTAACACTGTTAATGTTTCTTCTTAGCCATAACAGAATTCACTATTGGCATCATTACAGTAGGCAAAAGTAGAAAGTATGGATTTAGACATGTTTAATTTGACAGTAATCACAGAACATTTGGGTCAAAAATTTCAATGAAGATTTAAAAATTGCAGTTTAGCTGCAAATTAAAATTGTCTGAAATTTTTTTTTAAAGATCTGAACTTAACCCTGATATATTGAATATATCAGCTCAGGGACAGAGTCCAGGAGACAGACACTTATGGAGGCTTAGCAAGCACAGGGTTTCAGTGGGAAGCTCCCAGAGGTGTGGATTCTGTCATCTCTTGAAAAGTTAGAGCTAGGGAACTTAATGAGGTCTCTGGAAGACTGAAAAAGCAGACAAGGAAATTCCTGAATAAATTTAAATGAACAGTTGAGGTAGGAAAGGGAGTGTTGGAAAACTTAAGATGTTGAGGAAATACCATCAGTAAAATTGCGTTGCCTATTGAGTAGTTAGTATATGTTCAACTTTTTTTGCCCTACTATAAAATATATTTCCTTCTCAATAAATTCAGTAGTGTTTTTGCAACTTAGCATCCTTCTAAATCTGTGTGTGGTATGTTGACCGTTTCTCATCTTCATTTCTTAAGACTTCTTGTCCTTTGACTTACACTCTCTACCAAAACTCTGATTTGGGTTCTCCTCAAGTAAAAGCAGAGATTTAGTGAGTATGAGCCAAAGTATATGCATTAACTCATGGAATCCTGACCACAGCTATGACACTGTATGCAATATCAATTCAGAGAAACATAGGCACAAGCCAGTCATAGAACTGGTAAGTGGCTAAGCTAGGATTTAGCAGGGCTGTTTTGCTGAAGTTGATATTGCTAGTTATTATTTAATTAATTGTGCAACATATTGCTTACAAATAAAAGCTTTGGTTCAAATGGGCCTGGATCATATCCCTTTGTGTCATCAGCTGTTGGAACTGATGAGTCACCTGACTGCTCAGCTGCAGGATAAGTGATTGTGAGGCTAAAGCAGGAAATGATGGGTTCTTGCCTGAACCCCTCTATTTTCACAGAGAATTATATGGAAAACAAGAATCTGTAGCACCAATATGAGTGACTGAGAGGTTTTCTCCAGTATATTCTGAAGACTTAGCTTTTAGAAATACAGAAGACAAATAGTTGGATAGATATAGTACTGGGTGGTTGAGTGAGGTGGAAAGACAAAAGGTAGGTTGGCTAAAGATATTAGAAAGAGAGAAGTTGCTGATGTGACCCATATCTTGTGAACCATAGAAATAAGGAAATGAAATGAAGACGAGAAAACAAAGTAGGGAAAAATTAGAAATAAGGGAAATGATGTCTGTATCAAATTTGAACAGTTATTGTAGGAGCTGAGAAGACAAAAACTCAGAAGGTTAAAATGTGACTGATGCCAGTGAAGATGCTGGAGTTTAAGAAGACAAGAGTATAGCCACTTGTATGAACCACTCCGTTGAAGTTCAAAAGAACTAGAATAAAAGGCAAAAGGCCTTGAGACAGCACTGTGACATTTTTTCTCTTTACAGGGAAATGGTCTAACTAGGAAGATCTTGAACTCAAGATTAGAGTAGCCAAATGAACCAAGTATCAAATGCTTCTCTCAATATGAAAGACTCAGAGGTGAGCAGGTGATAATTGGGGAAAGGAATTCACTCTGTGAAGCTGTGTTACTGTGTCTGTCTAAAACACCTGGTGGTCCTAATAAAGAGCTGAACAGCCAACAACAAGGCAGAGGCAAGGATAGGCGAGGCTAGCAGGAAGAGAGGATAAAAGGAGAAAAAGGGAGCAAGAGAACAAGGTGAGGAGGACATCCGGGGCCAGCCACCCAGCTACACACAGCAAGTCTTGGAGAAAGTAGCAAAGACACGTAATACAGAAATAAAGAAAGATAAAAGCACAGAGGCTAAAGGTAGTCACGATAGTTTAAGAAAATATGGAGAGAAACAAGCCAAGTTAAGGCCTGACATTCATAAATAATAATAAGCCTTTATGTGGGTGATTTATTTGGGAGCTGGGTGGGGGGCCCCCTCCCAATATCACACAATACAGTATATCGAACAAAACAGACCTCAAAGCCTGCCCCACAGTGATACACTTCCCCCAATAAGGACATAACTACTCAAAAAAGCCACGCCTCCTAACAGTGCCACCCCCTTTGGGGGTCATTTTCTTTCAAATCATCATAGTCAACAGATCTCTACTTGCTCTTTCTAACAATATAGGCATTGGCATGACATAGTTTCTCTAAGAACAGAACAACAGCACAATGATAATGTATGGTTAAAAAATGAGAAGAGAGGCTTTATTAGACAAAAATAGGACTCTAATAGAAGCAAGCTAGCAGATGACAATGGACCAGGCAATGTGACAATTCTACAAATGCCAGGAGTTTAACCTATCAGAGGTTTATTTATCAATTTATTTATTCTTACTTTTCCGTGTCAAGTTAGCTACGACTTCCTCTTTCATCCTTCTACACTCAGAGGTGAAGACTGAAGAAGCTCTTCTCATCCAGAGAATCACTAGTTACTGAAGCAGAGGGAGAGAAAGAATGTGAGGTGCGGGCCTAAGGAATAAGTACTTCTGTGTTGGAGCAATGCACATCATTTCTGGACCACTTTATTGGTCAAAACAAGCCATGTGGCCAAGCTCAATTTCTGGGAATTAGGAGCAAAATTGAAACATTTGTTGTGCCAAGTTAGGACTACCTAAAAACGTGGGTATGGTGGCGTGCAACTGTAATCTACGTTCTTAGAAGGGTAGGGTGGGGGAATTGAGAGTTTCAGGTGATGCCATGTTACACAGAATTGTTTCAAAGGAAGCCAGCCAGCCAACCAACCAACCAATAAAAAATGAACTAATAAAAATTAACAACAACAACAACAAAAATACAGAACCCCAAACACTAGCAGCTTTTTGCAACATCTTGAGCTGTCTCCTCATGGTCCCTCATTTTCTCTTTTTTCCACCTACTTCATGAACATCTGCCATCGTACTCTTCCTAGCATGAAATATTGCTGCCTAAAACTCACACTGATCCTCTCTATCTTTAGAATTATACTCCAACTGACATCCCTCCATCTCAACTTCATCATGATCTCTTTTCTAGAGTGTTCTAGGATGTCCTCCAACTTTTACTGCCCAATACCCACTTGTACCCAATCCACCTTAAGTGGTTAGGTTTTATTCATTCTTCAAAAGTAAGTTTAAATGTCATTATTGCCACAAAGTATAATGTTTTTATATCCTTCACTTTACATTATGGTCTTGTTAGTGTTTCCCAGTGAGCATGACTTATGGGTTTTTGTTGTATAATCGATATTTATACCCATGTCTAATGCACTTTTTTTTGTGGACAGAAATGGTGCTTTTGTCTAATTATGTGGTTCCCTTCTTTCCTTTGCCAGAGTGTGCAGCCCAACATTTGTTGTGTGATAGGAATTCGCTGGAGACTCTTACATTCTCCTCTTGACTTGATCTGGTTGAATCTTAAATCAACATTCTCATTCTTCAACCCTTGTGTTTGCAGCCTGCAACGGAATTCATAATCAAAGTTTTGGTATCTTGATTTGTCGGAGCTGAACAGCTTCCAACTGTTGTAAAAAAAATAGTTCGAAAGGGCTTTAGGAAAGTACAAGTAAGGGTAAAGAAAGGTAGAGAAAACCATGCCTTCCTTTATAAGGAAATAATGACAGCAACAAGAAGATGAATTTTTGTAAAGAATTTCCTATACATTTTACTTCTTCATTAGGCTGAGGATCCTTGGAGAACATTGTGCTGCTGTGCTGGTTTTCCTGGTCTATTCTACACAGGCCTAGTCTCTGTTAAATTTTGTCTGGTTATGTGTATGCCAGGAGCCTGTGGCAGGACCAGTATTGTACAGTATTGGGGAGATCGGAGGTGAGAGAGGGCACCCCTTTCCTTCTGCTTGTCTTACACATGAAGAGACCGAGCTCTGAACACTAGAGAGAAGCAGTGTGTTTCCTTCCAGGTGTGCTCTGCGGACATTCACAGATTTCATCAGGCCCCTTCCTCCCCCGCAAAATAAAGGATGACAAATGATTAGATTGATCAGTGAGGTTGTACTAATTGATTTCATGAACTTATTGAATATAGGTTATGTGTCTGCTGCCTTGTTAAATGCCAGAAGTCGAAAGAAAAATGACAGTAGTTCTCAAAAATAGTTCCAAATCTGATCTACAGTGTGTGAGAAGCCTAGAAGGACCAGATGTAGGACCCGCTTGTCACCTGGTTTTCCATGGAGATGTTTAAAATGCCATTATACAATGATGATGGTTACATATATTTCAGTTAAGTTAGTTTCTGTAGGGATCTAATCATTGAATTCTCTAGTCATTTGCTTAAAATTTTCTAGCTAAATTAGTTTTTTTTTTTTAAAATGAACGGGGGCGGGGGAGAAGGCATCACAAATAAATAGACTGCCATTCATCTCAAGCATACTTCCAAAGCAAAATGGGCCCAGCATGGGGGAGCATGCAGGAAGCAGATGGTTTGACCAGCAGCCCCTGATGTAGATTGCACATATTTGAAATGACTGTGAGTTGTTGAATGGAAGCAGCAATAGAGGACATAACAATGAAATGAAATTAAGACTGCAAAAAATTTAAGAATTACATAAGAGTTCTATATCTTTATATTAGTTGATAAAAGATAGCTATATGCTCACCACTATATACAGATGCTAATCACTATATGCATATTTCATCACAGAAGGCAGATAACTAAAACCATAAAATGCCTACAGCAATCTCATCTCAGCATTGGTCTAGTCCAAAAGAGGATGCAAATCCATGTCTCAGGACTGTGTTTCACAGTCAGCAGAGGGCTGTGCTTGCTGAGTGAGGGGTGCTGAACGTGCGAATGAGAGGTGGTGGAGCTACTCGGGAAATTAAAACTGTAATAAGGTACCAGTGGGTTGTGTTTCTGTCCCTCTGCAATAACAGAATGTGAACAGAAGGGTCAGAAGGCAAAGGCTGAAGTTCAGCTTAGAAAATGAGGGCTGTCATGGGGCTTCTGGCTGTGCATATGGCAGGTGGAACCAGGCTGACAAATTGGACAGCTCTGGGCAACCTTCACGGTTGAAAATCCGGTCTCTTCAGTCTGCTAGGAAAGAGCAAGTCGGATGTTTATAGGAATGAGGAAAAGTACCATTTCACAAAGTTTGCACATGGGTAGCATGCTGGCTTCGCTGGCAGGAGGCCGGAGGAGGGAATGAACTGACAAAGTGGATGCTGGGTATGAGATTGAGAGTGTGTGCAAGGCAAAAAATGTAAAGGGAAAAAAGAGGCAGGAGAAAAAGAATGTGAGAAGGTACAGATAAAAATGATGCGCACACCAGCACGAACGAGATAGGTGGTGAGAGAAGAAATAAATTAGAAGACCCAAACAGCCAGAAGAAAATGTATCGAGAGGAGAGCGATGGACAGGGACGAGCGATAAGGAGACCAGTTCAGGCAGAGAAGAAAGAGAAAAGTCAAAAGGAAAAACAAAAAAAAAAAAAAATTCTAGGCCTGCCTCTGTGTGGGCAATTTCAAGGGACTGATGGGAGCAATCTCTTGTCAGCCAGTGACAGGACATGCTGGGGGCAATAGCAAAGAGTCAGGAGGCAGAGGTGAGTGCTGGGTTCACAAACACAGGTAGCTCCCACACTGAGCAGGGCCGGTGTAAGGACAGAGGCACGATTCTCTCCTTCTCTTATCTGCTCCCCGCTAAAACCTAAGGTTGCTCTTCATTTTTTCACTTGCAAGCTATCTTTGTCTCACAAGCCTCTCGAAAGCCATTAGGATGCTGCAGCAAAGCATCACGGTTGCTGCGTGTCCTGGTCGTAATGTTTCTGGCTAAGGGGTTGTGGCCAGGGAAGGCGATAACAAGGTTTCCCAAGTGGAAGTTTCAGTGATGCCTAACAGTCTGGGCCGATTGGTGAGCTCTGTGGAAAACAGATCGCTGTTCTTGGCATTTTTGCCACCCCTACACCGCGCTGATTTCAGTGGTCAAACAATTCTTTAAGAGGCTTTGCGGAGACAAAGAGCAGGGGGCACCTTCTCTGTCCTTCCTCTGGCTTCTTGAGGCTTCCAAATGTCTTTGCTGTCTGCTTGTCAGAGCCAATTGGTGCTTTCCTTTCTCACCTTTCAGGGAACATCCACTCTTGGGTAGAGCACCTATTCCCTCCCAGATGCCTTTAGGCACTGTGAGAGAGGTGCAGGATTGTAAGGTGTTGTCTTGTAGGCTGTGGCAGTGAGTGTAAATTCACACTCATGAGTGTTCCACATTTTCAGGTACATATGTCATAATCAGCAGACACACACACAAACTCATCTGTTTCATTGGGTTTGTTTTTCTTCAAATGAGAAAGAAAAAGCCCAAATAAGTATAAAAACATGTATCCTACCATGTATACTGAAATAGTTAAGGTAGGGGTCACTGATTAGCAATTGGCTTTGAGACGCCCAGAAAATAAGATGTGTTCATGATTAGAGGAAGTAGTGAGTAGACAGATAGAGATATGCTAAAGCAGGATCAGTAAACGACCGAATTCTAAGTGGTGGGTGCATAGTTATCCAGTGTAAAATTCAATTTCACTGCATTTGACATGTTTAATTCACTTTGCGGAGTAATCAGTAGACAATTAAAAGCTGTTGATTTGAGGAGTTCAGACAAGAAAGTGATGGAGTAAAAAATGCAGCAACAGTGGTGGAAGGGAGGAAGCTAATAGAGGATAATTATGTTAGTTATCTATTGCTGCATAACAAATCACTGTGAAATGAAGTGGATTAGAGCACCGCACAGGTGCCAGCGCTGACGGCCGCCAGTGAGGAGGCCGGGAAGAGTCTATCTAGATGGCTAGAACTCGCTGGGGTAGCCTGTGAGTTTGCAGCTAAGGTGTGTTAGGCAACAATGCCATCTGGATCCTAGCTTGGAGTTGAAGGCAGAAAGGCTCTCTCACGGGGGTTTTATGAAGGGACCTGATTTCCGGTGACTCACTGTGTGGTTCTCTTTATTTGCTACTAGAGTGTCCTTGTCCCAGGCAGCTAGCTCCTGCAGAGAAGCCAGAGCACTCCCTCACATCCTCATCCCGCTGTGTCATTTCTGCCTAGTTTCATTTGCTATATATAGACATTAATTCCAGCCAGTGATTATTGGGGAAGGGTGTTGGGCTCTATTTGCCACGAGCAAAGGACTGAAAACTTTGGAGACACGTTTGAGAACCACTGTTTAAAACTTGGGTGGACCCATGCATGGTGGCTCACACTTGCAGTCCCAGCATTTGAGAGGTTAAGGCAAGAGGATTGCTTTGAGTTCGAGGCCAGCCTCCGGTACAGTGTGATTAGGTACAGTGAAGGCCTGCTTCGTCATCACCATCATCTTCATAATCAACAATAATAACAGCAATGAATATGGCCACAACCAAACAAAAAAAAACACACACACACAATACAAAAATATTTTGGGTGTGGTTTGGGTGGAATGCTCGCTTTCAAAAAGCTGCTAACTCATGAAGTCAGGTAGTAAAACAAAGCTGAGGAATGCTTGCTTTGTTCAAACCTCGTCATCTAAAAGAGTAGGAGTCTCTTGGGCTTCTTGAGTCAGGGTTGAGTGAGGCTATAAAACAAAACAAGACTCCCCACTAAAACTACACACACACACCCTCGTCTTTTCTTTCTTTTTGTTTATTTTTAATTGAGATAAAATTTGAATGGCCCCAGAATCAGCCTTTTGAATGTGTTCCATTATGTGGCTCTTTAGTTCCAGACTGACCCTGCAAAGAAAACACTGTAAATGTGAACAGTCTCCCTATCTTACCCCTCCCCATGTCTTGGCAAACACTCATCTATTTTCTGTCTTTTTGGATTTATCACGATTCTGTTTCTTTGAGTCCAAAAAGGAAGAAGAACTGGATCAGACTCCCTATCTCCATATGAAGACTTTTTTTTTTTTTGGTGAAAATTAATTAGTCCAAGAAAACCTGTGGAAAGGCATCTACCAACAACAGAAAGCACAACCAATCATCTAAGTTACCCGGCAAAAAACAACTTGGGGCAGCTTGGGAACTTGAAAACAGAGAATGCAAATGGTCACTCATGCTTGGACATTAAGTGGAAATTAGAAATGACTGCAGAATTTCAATGGACTGTATATTAAAATTTTCATTAAAAAATTTCCCACCTGTTTTTGGCAGATGTCAATAGAGCTACCCACCTCAAACTGGTTCTATTGTTCTAGCACGAAGTCACAAGGCCTTGACTAATGGGCCTGCAAGCCAGCTCAGTGGCTACAGATTTTGCTGTAAAAGCCTACAGCGTGAGTTCAGTACATGGGCCCCAGGTAAAGATGGCAACTACACAGAGGTGTCCTATGATCTCCACATGGCATATAGACAAATAATGGTAATAGTAGCAGTAATAATAATAATAATAGTAATAATAATAATAATGACTTAACTAGTGAGACCAAGAATACAATTCTGGGTGTTCTTTCCAGGTTATCTCTGCAGAAGGAATTCCTCTGACATTTGAACCCCAAGTCTGATATGTTTGGTGAATGACTTATCTTCTTGCTTTAGTTTAATCTTTTTGCCACAAAAGTGTAATCATGGCCCTGAATTTTTTTAAGGAATGTTAAGTGAGTAACATAAATCAACACATTAGAGGCTTGCCAACAGTGGCCTGCCCTCTGAAAACCCGCATGGATGCTTACACCCACAGTGTTTTGTGGAAGGACTCACACTCTTTATGGGCACCTAAATAGAGGTAACCTTTCTTTCATCCAATTATTTTAACATAAAGTCCTACATATTTTGCGCTCAGTCCCTGGGCAGATGGAATTTGAACTGTTCATGGCATAAGACAGCGTGAGTGATATTGCTGCGAAGTCAGTTCCAACGTCAGTCTGCTGACAGTAGCTGTTTCCCTTTGACATTTTTCAAAACCAGGACAGCATCTTGAACACTTCAAGTGTGAGAGAGAACTGAAAGGACCTTGCAGGCTCTGAGAGTACTAGCCTGCATCTGGACGCACTCCCGAGAACCTTGAGTCTTAGGATACAGTACCTCCTGGGGTCTCTGTGACACCAGCTCTTTCTGACAACACCGGACCTGTGTAATAGAGAAAACATTGTTCTACAAAACACAAAGCATCACTGCCAAGACTCGGGGAAAGAAAAGAAATTGCCGAGAGGTTTGATAACTGTGGCTCTTCTGACTCAAAGCAGATATTCAGCCTCTGAGTGGTCTTCATGTGGCTTAAGGGGATTGACAAGAGAGCGGCCAGCAAGTCACATGGTCCAGGTACCACAGGGAAACTGCAATGTAAAGCCAGAGGGATATGAGGACTGAACAGAATAGGTTCCTCCTGCCTAGTTCTTAGACACACAGCTGCTCCAATAGGACCTTCCAGCATCCATTGTCTACGTACAGTCAAAGTCACTAAAGGAAATTACTAAAACAATTTATGTACAAAGTACCGTAGGTGCTGAGGGCCATCATTTGGTAGCCCATCTGTTAACCTATTGTCTTTCTCCAGTATCTGTAAGCTTTATACAAACACGCCCCTTGCTCTTTTCTGCACTAGAGGTGGTTCCTACTTCACTGCCTGAATGTGGGAAGAATTACTGAATGAAAGGGGAAAAGAAAGAGAGGGAGAGGATAGGATTTAAACACCCAAGTTCTCTGCATGGTATCTTCCCATCATCTGGGTGTCTGTGTCAGCCAGGGTCACAGACAAGCCCTGGCATGGTTGCCGTGTCTTTGTAGAGTGTTGATGCCTCAACACTGCGTCCAAAGGTTGCATGCTGCTAGGCAATTGACAACCTGCCTCTGGCATTGGTAAGAGCCTGCCTCATTTATGAGCCCATTAACCTGCACTGCTAAAGACGAGCTGGGTTTACCAGCTAGAGGTCTCTGTGATTGCTCCCGCACCCCCTCACCACCCCACCCAAGCTTGTTTTCATTTGTGTGCAGTCTGCCGTTACCTCAGAGAGACTGTCTTTCTAATGTGAGCCATTTCAGAGTGCTCTGTTCTCTCCTGATCACATTTCCTGTTTCTAGTTTTACCTGTGAAGGCTTAAGTTTGTCATGTGATTTTCCCCATATTTGGACCTCTATGTTTTCTTTAGGTTAATTCATGCCTCTGACTCTCAGTTTTCCTTCTAATTTAATATAGTAATTTCTGTTTTTTTTCCAGACCCCCTCCACATGCATGCACTAATACATATACATACATATATACATATTCACACATACAAACACATGCTTGCACACATATGCAGACCTACACATACAGATGCATATATACAGACATACTAATACAAACTTCACAGTTCCACATACACATATGAGCACATACACACATATAGGAAAGCACACATATATACATTCATATACACACATACATATATACACATGCACATACACACTCATACAAACCTCACAGCTCCACAATACACACAGGAACACACAAATATATATTTACCTATGTATGTGCAGACAGACAGAAACACACACATGTACACACATGTCTATACATACATACATACATACATACATACATGCAGGCATACACAACACACACACAAATGTATGCACACACAGAGACACATAGATGTATACATATATACATACCCATACAAGCACACACACGCTGCATACACATATACACCTATATACATACACATATATGCACATATATACATATACACCCCATACCTCTACACACACTTGCACACACACATATACATACAAAAATGCTTATACACATTCACACATACTTATACACATATATACGTGAAGTTTTACACACACACATACACACACATGCACACACACCATTCATGGTGGGTAGGTCAGCGCTTCTAATTCTTCTTAAAAGAAGAATTAGAAAATGAACTGCTCTCTCCACAGACATCTAGAAATCTGTTTTCTCTTGAACAAGTACAGGCAATAGTAAATTGGTCCTTGGAAGAGGTTCGGACACAAGGGAGATAGTACAGATAGTCTGTTTAGCCGTTCCCTTTCTGAGATATATGAGGGTTTGGATGCCTATTTATTTGATTGCCAAGTTTACTGCCTTAGTGAAGTAATTTCAGTAAGGACTAAGGGGACTCTTATTTCAACACAGTGGTATAGAAACAGATAACAGATAATTATTGTTATTAGAGTTAATATCTAGAGGTATCAACCTCAGCTATTGAGAATGAACCCTAAGTACCTCACAGTCACTGGAGTCAGTGTAAGCAGACAATCTGATATTTAAAAGTGCCATTTTTATAGTATGTAAAGAAGGATAGGATCCAAAGTCCATCTGATGCGGATACTAAAAATGGTCTTAGTATAAAGGCCTTTTATCAGAACCATTGAAAAAGAACAGAGTTCGGCCATTTTTGAACCCTCTCTGAAGTGCAACCTAACACTCTGTAGCCCGTGGAAAACACAGTCTTCAGGAAGGCAGGGTACTGCCAAGCTTCTTTTCTTTCCAGTCATCCTCTTCCTGACTTTTGAGAGGATCCTGAGACAACAGACACAGTGTTCTCAAGAAATCAAAGGTCTGGATGATGATTTTGATGATAGTAGTTAAAGGATTTTTTTTTAAATCAGTTTGATCATGAGTAAGAATTATGCCAAACAGTCACAATTAGGAAAGGTTTTTTGACAAGGTGTCTGAGAAGTGATTAGGAATCTCTAGGATTTCCTCTCTATCAGTTCTATACATAAACGATAAATACAAGTAATTAAAAAAATCTCTAAATAATTAGCTTTGTACTCTAGAATATAAATGCTCTGTGAGGAATTATAATGGAAAAGTGTGTATCATATATTTTATAGTGACATGTTATATTTATATATTTTATAATAGGAAATGTATTAATAAATAAGGAGGGCTTAACAAACATGAGTATAGAATTATTGGGAGTATTTTGACTGAATCCCTTGAAAAAAAAAAGATGCACTTAAGGAGCTGCCATTGATAGAAGGCCCAGAGATCTATGAACCAATCTCAGAAAACCATCAAGACTAGAGGTGCCTTTCTTTTTTTTGAGCAAACTGACATTATAAAGAAGTAAAGATGAGGCCATGACATTTACAAGTGATTGGGTGACTCTTCTGTGTCTGTATCTTTATTGGTATTATCTTAATCCTTCAAATTACTCTGTGAGAAGGTTCTTATTTCATTTCAAACAGGAAGAAACTGAGAACTAAGAGGGGTAGATAATTTGTCAACGTTACAGAGCTAGTAAATGCCAGAGCTGGGATTTAAATCTGAATCTATCTGACTCATAGCCCATAATCTTCCCCGTATGCAAAACAAAATGATATTGAATAGATAAACAAAGAGTATCATCCCCCGCTTCCTTCTGCTAACACCTGTGACTGGGGGCTTCTCAAGATGTGTTGCTAAAGGGCTTCTTATGAAGAAAGAATGCTTGGACTGAGTATAGTTATGAATGTACTCACTCGGGAACATGTTGTGACTCTTTTCCATATTTGTGACACTCTACAATGTTTTAACAACTGGTGTGAAGGTCACTCAAATAATGCACAGTGGTGCCTGCCACTCAGATTCTGCACAAGACATATCACTATATTGTAATGCTGTTCTATCAGGGAAGACTCAGGGAATACTGTACACAAGAACATCTGGGGTGGGGGCCGTGTTGGACACACATCAGTGTGGGGATGACGATGCCTTAGTCTGAGAATCCAAAGGCTGAGAAGGGCACAGAGGCACTGGTTAAGTGTCAGTTGACCCTCATTCTTTTTAACTCAATAAATAATGTAACTATGAGATTCTTTGGGATCCCAGAAAAGAATCTTGCTTTCAACGACTTGGCTACATGCATTACAGGAGAATAAACACTAAGTTATGAAACTCATGTTATTGTTTTGAGATTGAATTTTAGTAACTAAAAAATTTTAAGTACTAAATAAATAAAAACTATCATTAACGTTACAAAATTAATGTGCATCCTAAAAGTTTTCTACCATGATTGGAATCATATAAAGTATATACAAATTAAGCTTGCGATCCAAAAGTCCCTAATCAGAGGGATGCTGATGAGGGACCATGATAATGTGGTTGAAAATGGAAAGTAGTCATTTGTTTAGAATTGGAGGTAGCTACTTACTTCAGCCCTCCAAAGACTTTCTATCATGTCACAAGTAATATTTGTTAAACCTGAAATATCTGCAGAATGATGGTGGCATTGTCTGTTTCTTACTGGTGCTAAGCCACTTAATATAGATTTAAAAATAGTAAATGTATCATGAGTTTTTGGAAAAGAAAAATCAGATTTTAAATGATTCTATGACTTTGTACCATTTTTATGAACGCACACACATGTATCGGTGTGTGTGTGCGTGTGTGTCTGTGTATGTGTTCAGTCAAGGAAGAAGGTGTAAGACACAAGCCTCTAGTATTTCAGAAAACAAGCCATATATGGTAAATGATATCAGCACTGCATTTGACATTTAAGACTCAAGGAGATCTACAGAGACCACAGCTGTGCTTTGACTATTTTCTTCTCATGGCTTTCTAGAGGATGCTCATCTTGCTGTAGCTAGCAGTACCCTAAAATTCCCTCCACTATCCATCATTCCACCAGCTGCCCATTTCCTTTTTGTGAACAATTCTCTCACTCTAACTCCATGTTAGAGGATGCTTGAGAAGATGATGTGTGAGCCCATGGTATGATTCTAATGTTTCTTCTAAATTATTAAAGTTGGAAAGATGGCAAAAGTAGGTTCTGTTCCATCTCACAACTGGTGGTTTAGAGTATTTTATTTATAGCTTTCTAATTATAAAAATACATGACTAATGGGAACACTGCTTTCCTATGCTGAATAAAAGAAGATACTATATTATTATCCTAGAGATGTCATAGAAATTAAAGCTGAGTCACTTTATTAATGCTATAAATTTTATGAGTTAAGTGCCAAACAAAGATACAACTCGGGAGATGAGAAGATGGGTGGTAAAATCAAGTGGTTAAACTAGGTGATGGATAGTCCATAGTTGTCTATAATTACAAACTCAATATTTATTGTTCAGCAGAGGACAAATTCAGTGGCCCTCTGCAGGGAGAAGAACATAAGCAGCAGTGAGATACAGAGCCAGGACCAAAGAACACCTTTGACCATTAGTCCAAATCTCTCCAACCTGCTCTGTTGAAAGGTCCAGTTTGGTGGGGATGACATAGAACTAGGAATCTTTCCTGGTTGGGTGAAAGCATCGTTGTAATTATGTGAAGAGGATTTTCCAGAACATGTGGTGTGGAGAGGTGGAACTCAGTACTGGGCAAAATTTCAGTGCCTCAGAAAGACACACAGGAATGGGACCCTTGGTAGTTGTAGTGCCTCCAGTATACAAGGGGAGAGCCATATTCTAAAGAAGAATCAAGATAGATGAAGCCAGAGGAAAACATGGAACTTGGAGGACGAGCAGGTGTCCAGACCATCTTTGGGACAATCATCTTCAGGCAACGATGCTAACTCTACACACCATGAAGAACCAGATTTGGTTCTAAATTTGGAGGCTTTGGTAGTTTGGAAATAGTTTTCCAAAAGCTCATGTTCTAAGGGCTTTGTCTTTGCTGTGGAAGCACTTTCTGCTTCTTCAGCCAATAGCATTTAAGATACCAGCTCACTTGGGCATGGTCTCTTATACTGTAAATACATCTGTAAAGCATGCACTCACTCTCTTGCTTCCAGCTCTCGTTTCCTCCTGCTAGACTCTCTCTGTTCCTTTTTGCACAGAGGACTGTTATCTAGGACAGTGATCTGTAAGTTTCCCTTAAATAAATAACCCTTTATTATTCATAATTCTGAACTAGTGTGGAATTATTTTGTGACTTCTGCCTTCAGGTCTTCATGTTTTTATTTATTTATTTATTTTTTAATTTTTATTTATTTATTAAATATTTCTG
>NW_026068003.1:355598-364237 GCF_014885135.2 Alexandromys fortis
AGGATTGAGATGTCATCCTGATGAATTGTTCCTGTTATGAGTATAAAGTGTCCATCTCGATCTCTTCTGATTGATTTAAGTTTGAAGTCCGTTTTGTTGGAAATTAGTATGGCCACACTTGCTTTTTTCTTAGGACCATTTGCTTGAAAGACCTTTTCCCAACCTTTTACTCTGAGTAGATGTCTGTCTTTGTGGTTGAGATGTGTTTCTTGCAAACAGCAGAATGTTGGATCCTGTTTTCGTATCCAATCTCTTAGCCTGTGCCTTTTTATCTTCATGTTAACAGTATGAGGATGTTGTCAGACCTTTAAGAGGTATAACTCTGTGGGTGATCATGGTGTCAGAGTCCCCATGAACTGGCTAATGTATTTCTTGAGAATGTAGATTAGTTAGGTTTGATATGTCAGCTTCATGATATGGTTCTAATGGGAATCTCAAGACTACACTGGGTTTCTCGAGAGTGAGCTAGGTCTCTTGGGATGGGATTAGTTGGTCCAAGAGCAAATTGCTCTAGAGAGAGCTTGACATCTCCACTTTGACACTCCTGTGCTCTTGTCTCCTCTTTGCACATATTCACTTTGCTCTTTTCTTCCCTGCCAACTTGTGGTATAGAATAAGAAGTTGATGGCATCACACTCTTAATCTTTCTTAGCTACAACATATTGAGTCCTCCCAAAGCATCTCTTTTAACTCTTTATGTTCTTGAATAGTTTTCTGTTTAACACACAGTGGATAGATTGAGACCGGGCTTACTTTGAAGACAATAGTAGAGTCACAGGGTATTCAGATGCAAGGATAATAGTGGACATTTCCTTAGCTACTCTGTTGCCTATCAACTTTCTCTTTTGACAGTTCTTTTTCAAAGAATAAGGATATGAGTTAGGCAGGTTGTATAGATACTTTAGATCCTGTCTCAATTTGAGGTTCTTCATAACTCCCTCTAATCTTAACTTTTGGTCAAGCCAAACCATTCTGTACATTAAAATATATTAAGGAACATATAGATGGGTATAAGATAACATTGTGGTCAATGCAGTTCTAGATGGGCCTCTGTTGTTGAAAGTGAGAAAATAGTATAAATGAAGTTACTAAGAGAAAAAAATTCATATCCCATAAATAGTTTTGTGTCTATTCGACTACAACTAATATTTCAGACCTATTTCTGTTTTAATCTCATGTAGCAAGAATATAGTTTTTATTGAAAAACTATATCAGTCTTTGTTAAGATGAACAATTTGTGTGTGTGTGTGTGTGTGTGCATGTGCCAAGGCATTCATGTGGTGTCCAGAGGATAACTTGCTGGAATTGGATCTCTCCTTTTACTGTGTGAGATCAAACTCAGTTTCTTAAGCTTATTGACAAGCTTTGCCCCCACTAAGCCATCTCATCAGACCAAAAGAAGCACTTTAAAAGATTTTAGGCTTGTGATACTTTTATAATCGGAAGTGGGATCCTCTTCTCTCCCTTGATCTTTGGCAAAAGCAAAGGAGAGTGGAACATTTGTGGTTTGTTGATCAGAATGTGGCAGAGTAGCACCACCTGGCTTCTGAGACTCTTAGAGAAGGTCACCTAACAACTTAACAACAGCTGGTGTCCTTTGCCAAATTTGGAGAGCCTTAGTGACCATGTAAGAAGTCTAGCTTCACTGAGATAGTGTACAGAGGGCTCTGAAGAGACAGAGGTAACTTGTAGAGAGAGATATTCAAGGAGTCTAAACTATTCTGAACACAATTGCTTGAATGTTATAGTCCAGACATCTAAACCACCAAGAAGCCTTTGAGTTGGCCCAACCCAGTTGTTCCATTGCTACCTGATGAGAGATGGTGAGCAAGATTTATCACATTGAGCCCCATCAAAGCCCATTAACAGCATTGATATCAGTTATCATATGAAGTTACCTTTTTGGGAGCCTAGTACAAGTGGAACATGGTTGGATGAACAATGAACATTTTGATAGACTATCTGAGTGCTTGCTTCTACAGGGCAGACTATATTGGAAACAGAGGCAGAAGAAAACATAGTAGCTGAGTCTGATGGGATAGACAAGTGGGATCCAGCAGAAGCTAAGCCTTTCTCTAGCGCTGTTTTCTTAGCTGTCTTATTGCGTGGCGTGTTTCCCACTTTACCCTTTCCCTCTCCTGCCCTGGTTTTGTGTCCATAAAACAAAGAAACAAGAAGATTTCCCATGTTCCTTTTTTTTCAAAGTCCCCGAGGGAGTCCTACAAGTTTGCAGCTTCTCCTACAGTTCTGCGGAAGTCGCCTGCCCCAGCTTTGTCTCTGCTGGTAGGCAGAGGTGATGGAATTGCTTCCATCTGCCTTTAGAAACTGTCTGTGGAGTGTGTGGACACTTTCCTTTCAACAGTTACCAGAGGGCCACATGTTTTAGAAGATTCGAGACTAACCCCTGTGGTCTTAATGGTGCGTGCTTAGGCTCTCTGTTCAAAAGCTACTGGGTGTTATTGTAACTTTCATTTATTTGTTGGCATGGACGATGTGTGCAAGGAGAGGTCATTTCTGTTGAGTAAGTCACCAAAACTTCAGCCCATCCTCACATTCATCCTAACCCCACTGAAGGGGTACAGGGAAGATGCTAAAAAACCATCAACCCCCCTACCCCGCCCCATGGTCCATCAGGCTCCATTCTCTTTGTTGTGATCATCTCAATCTGATAAAAGCAGTTTCTGAGCTTTCCTAAATAAACTTATCTCTTTCTCTGCATGCTCGAGGTCAAAGACTTAAGAAGTAGGGCCCAAAGCACTAAAAAAGTTTCATAATTTAATACTATCTCTTCTAGAAGTTTCAGTAATAAACTTTGAAAGCAAGAGATGTAACGGTAGGGGACTTAATGAGAAAAACTTTATCAGCTGCCCCAAAGAAAACTGATATTTCTTATATACAGTGGATTTACAGATTCAAATTAAAATAAGTTTTCCACAAATCAGTCAGTTTCTGAATGGACAGCCAGGTCAAGGAAAAGGGGAAACCATTGTAGTGTAGGAATGTGATATCAGAATTTAGCTGCTGCTTGTATAAACTGCTGACATGACCACTCCATTGATTGGTTAAGGGGAAGGTCTTTATTGTAGATAGAAGAGACCGAAGAGCCAGAAGCATCTGGGAGAGTCCAGTAGACTTAGTACGGCCAGAAGACCGTACCTTGCCATGAGAGAAGCAGGAGCAGAGGGAGGTGGGGCTGGACTGAGAAATAGCAGAGTTATAAGGAGAATGAGTAGCTGGGAGAAGGGAAGCTTTAGCTGGGGAGAATTTAGGGGAGGGGAGGAGGTAAGGAAGGCTAGGATACTTGCATGGGCTTTGAAACTTGATGCTGCAGGGGCCTGGAGGCCAGTGTGTGCTTTGGTATGCTCATAGGTACTACAGGTAGCCATTTGGCCCTTCTGACAGGTAAGGGAAATGTGTTCTTTTGGTGGAGGGGAACCAGTTTCACAAGTTCCTGAGGAATGCTGGCTTTTCTCTAACTGCCAGAAATCCACGGATAGTCCAGGTGGAGCCCATTGCTGGATGTTGGGACTGCTCTTTGGACTTTGGGGAAGTGGAGTTTCCTTTGTACCTGACACTGCTCAGGCCACAGTGCTCTGTAGCCACTCCTCTCTCTCAGAGGCACCCACAGTGTCGGGAGTCTGTGGGTCCTGAGGTATTGGACTTCCTGGTAGCAGGATTTCTTATCTGGGAAGTGAGTTTAGATCAAAAGTGAGTATCTATGGTCCTACATCTCTCCATCCCATCCCTGCTGTCCGCCTAGCAACAGGAGAGAGTGTGGCTGTCGGCTCCTACAGGGAAAACACCCCACTAAAAAGGTACAAGAAAAGATGGTTACTTCTGCCACATGGGCCCCAATTTCTTCTCTTTAGAAGCTCTGGCATGTTGTCTGTTTCTGATGCGGGGCTCTGAACTCTCCTCAGAGCCCCTACTATGCTGTTGTCTGTCTGTCTGTCCACAGCATTACATTAAATCTCGTGGCCTAAAGGAACACTCTCTGTCTTCATACTCTCTGTTGAATCTGAGACCTTTCACGCGGGGAATAAAATAGTGTATAAAAGTTGAGCATGAATCTGTTGCTGCAGCTGGAGTGTTCTCAAGGGAGTTGCCATTTCTAACTATCTCCATTCTTCCCCATGAAAAGGCGAGGGAAGGAAATAATATCCTCAAATGATCTTGTAATTTTCATTCTCATTATGTTCTTCCCTCTTGCTCTTTATTGCGCACGCACACACACAGACATACATACACAGAGAGAGGCACACAGGCAATCACATACACAGAGAGGCACACAGACACATACACACATACACACACACAAAATGCTTTTTTTTTTTTTTTTTTTTTTTTTACTACTCACCAACACAAGAACAAAACTACCAGACTAACAAAGCCATTGAAGTAAGCTAAAGGTTTTGGGGGGAAGGGAAGGGGACAAAGTCCTCTCTGCCCCTGGGAGGGAGCTCTTCTGGCCAGAAGGTAATAGCTCAACACTGCCCCACAGGTCAATCCACCCCACAGTTAAGAAAAAATGCTGGCACCAGAGAGATAAAAGGCATATAATGAAAATGTAAACGAAAAACTTTATACCAGGCATGGCCTGACAGAGGGAAGATTGATATCCCATGATGCTTTGTCTTGATGAGACAATGAAAAATAACCACCACAGCAGCTGTGTCAATATCAGACTTGGTAATGCACCACTGGCTGTGGGTTTTTATTTAATCCGCTTTGCTTTAAGATGATAACCGTTGTTACTTTTCAGTGCCTGTCTGTCAGCGGCCAGCATTGCAATATTCCTCCGCAGCTCTGCGAGCGGGTTTCATTTATTTTAAAATACCATTTCACACACTGCTGACTTTTAACAGTGTTCTGTGTGAGTTTGTGAGATTGAATAGTGACAGAAACAACACTTTTTATGAGAATACAGAATATTAAAAACGGGGCACAATATACAGATGGCAGTTTTCACTACAGCTTGTTTCTTCCCCCTTGCTTCTGCTACCGAGCTTCCCCGCTGAATGCATTTGTAGTAACACCATAAATGTCACTTTCGCTGACTGCCTTTTGGCATTTTATTTAAATGGAATTCAACTCTGGCTTCCTGCTGCCGAGGTGGCTGCTGCTGCTACCGACTGGCATTGTTGGGGGCTCTCCTTTACACAGTCACCCTGTTGACTTCATTTCTCATGGAATGTCCCAGAACAGGGAACAGAGGAGTAAATGATCTAACTCTCTGTCCTCACAAGGCTCCAGGGCTTTGAAAAGGACTTTGCCAGGGGATGTTGCTGTAATCATCTCTATGTGTTTGGCCTTTGCAGACACACTGTGCAAAAATATTTCTGAACTCCAGAATTACTCTTGGCAGAAGCTCAGATGTCTTCCTTGTGTGGGGTAAGAAGTCAGCACAGCACCTTCAGCCCCTCCAAGAAAACACTGAGGGGCAGGGCGACTTATCTTGCATCAATTATATTGACTCAGAATACTTTGGTTGGGGTATAGAGCTTGTACCCTGTTTCTGTCTGTTGATCCTATCTTGGCTTATACTGTAGGGCCTCTAGACATGATCAGGGGTGGCATTTCGCTGCCAACATGATGTTGACATGTGCAAATTCCCCCTTCTCTCCATTTGCTCCTGCACGAAACATCCATTGCCTCATCAGTTCTGGAGACTAAGTAAAATAGACAGGGGTGGTGAAGCCTTTTCCTGGGAGAACCTGCAATTTGGGGAAAGCTAGCTTCTTGTCTGGGCCAAATGAGGCTGGGAATGAGCCGCTGAGCACTATCTTAGAAATGTGTCCGCGTCTCACAAACTATGGCCTGAATCAGAGAGCCTAAGAGATTTCCAGCAGAGAGCTTCGACGTTCAGAAAATTGGAAATCTTTACAGAGGCGCATTAAACAAAAAATACAATTCAAAGACTCAGAACTGGCAACTCTAGGCTGTGCAATCCAATGCTTTTGTGTGCAATGTCCCTTAGAGACAAGAAAAAGCTGGGCCGTTTGTTCCGTTGCTCCAAAAGCGTTTTCACAGACCTCATCAGTTTCTAAAAGATCTCTTAGCAGCGTTTAATTATAAAAGTTGGAAGAGGAAAGAGATGGGGGACTGAAGAGATGAACACACACACATACACATACACACACCTGAAAAATCTTTGCTTTGGATTATCTATGTTTATTTTGAAATAAACTTTTATAAACATTTCAGAGGCGCTAAAATAAGGGTAAGTAGCATGTTAGGCCACTAAACCATTTTAAATAAATTTAAGGAACATTGAAATGAAGGAGAAAGGGAAGAAAAAATGGATTCAGAATCCAGCCGGGGTAAATTCTTCTTGCATGTTTCAGATAACACTTAGCATAGAAGTCTGTCTCTTTGCACACATCTCTCATCTCAGTGGGTAGAGAAACCTCTGAAGCAGTTTCCCTTGGTGGAAACTTGGGTGTCATGTTGAACTCTTCCTCACTTGGCAGGCCTCTTTTCCAGTCAGTCACTAAATCCTGGCAGGAGATCTGCTCCGAAGGACTGCAGTGCCTTGATTTCTCTCCCTCCTCGCTGCCAGTGTGCTCACTTGGTTCCTAGTAGATGATGCATCTGTACTTTCCTTGTCTCCATATCCCGCAAATCCATCTTAATACTGCTGCCATGGTAATATTCTAAAGCAGTGGTCCTCAACCTTCCTAATGCTGTGACCCTTTAATATAGTTCTTCATGTTGTACTGACCCCAAACCATAAAATTATTTCATTGCTGCTTCACAAAATTGTTATTTTGCTGCTATTTTGAATTGTAATGTAAATATCTGATATGCAGAAAATCCGATATGTGCCCCCTGTGGAGGTCGTGACACACAGGTTGAAAACCACTATTCTGAAACATCTGGCCGAGCATGTCACCCATGGAAATGTGTGTAGTGCGCTCCTTGCTCATCTGTCCTTGTGAAACGGGTTCTTCTCTGTGAACCCTTGAGCACACGCAATCTCAATCCTCTTTTTCTCACCCCATCTTTTGTCTTGGTCTCTGGTTTTTGTTGTTTTCTGTTTTGCCTTTTCAATTTTCATGTACCTTTGTCTTTTTCTATTCAGATGTTAAAGATCATATTTATATTTTTTGGTACCCTACCCATTACATACTTGAGGTCTGGATCCAGTGACATCACCCCAAGAAGTGGTCTACCAGAATATCAAAGGGTTTCCTCAGTATTCATACCAGTCTGTCATGCAACGTGGTTCCTGAAAGTTGATAATAAACTATCACTTGTAACGACGGTGCCTTAACACCTGGAGGATCAGCACCACTTTCTGCCCGGGAGCTACCAGAATGGTCAACCCAGTGTATAAATAGGAGAAAGGTCCTGTTTGAGCACCACAGTCTTAAGGTTTGTCTAGGGAAGTCTTGGGATAGAGATAACATGTTCACCTTCAAATCTACCTACATGCATTTCTTTTTTTTTCCCCCTGAGATTTGAGACAATTAAATTCAGATATGACTTTTCCTTCTCACACCCCCTGGTAAGGTGATGGGGTAGCCTTCCAAAGGCTCCCAATTAGCCTGGCATCCTGCAAGACAAGAAGTACTGGGTGTGAGGAGGTCTAGGAACTTCTGTCTCTAACCCCACTCCCCACCCCTGTATCTCCATTACTTTTTTCTTTTACTTCTTTATCTTTGAGAAATTATCATTAGCTAGACATTGTTGCCAGCATTGAAGTTAAATCCGTCCTGGGTAGAAACATCCCAGCATGCCCATCCCAGCATGTCTGTGTATACTGGGGTAACACTTGGGCTTCTCAAAATTGTGAGATTTCTCTTTCTTTGTCTGCTTCTAGACTTTTGCTCTTTCCCTGTGTGTTTCTCAGCTTCCGCTCTCTGGTGACATCTCAGTAACAGTCACTGTCTGTCCTGCCTCTCTTTATGGCCTCTACTTAGTGTTAGGTATAATCTTAAGAGGAGCCTCTCCGCTGATATAAATAATTCCAATTGAGACGGAGCTGGGAGGCGCCCGCGCCGGCAGACGGAGCTGGGAGGCGCCCGCGCCGGCAGACGGAGCTGGGAGGCGCCCGCGCCGGCAGACGGAGCTGGGAGGCGCAGGCAGGCAACGACGGCTGACGCCGAGACTGGAGGGGACCAGTGCAGCGGCAGAGGTCGCAGGCGGCAGGGACCAGCGGCAACACCGAGAGCAGATCGCCCCACTACAATTAAATCAAAGAGGTAGGCCTTTGGTTGGCGAGGGCCCTGGCAAACGGGGAGCCGGGACCGGTTCCGGAAAACCCTTCTTAGGGGTGAGAGGGTTCTTGGCCCCCAGCAGGAGCCAGGAAACAGAGCGAGGGCAATTAGTAAGAGAAGCCTCTGGCCAGCAGAGAAACCTGATCTGATTTTAAAAGACCAATTAGATAGCATTGAAAGGAGGAGATGGGCAGGCGCCAAGGCAGAACATCACCCATTAATCAGAAAAACAACATGAAAACACCAGATCCCAAAGATCTTACAACAGAAAGATTTGAACACCCTAACACAGAAGAAGTGGAAAAAATTGACTTTATGAAAGCAATAGAATCCCTTAAAAAATATGTAATAAACACCCTTATAGAAATGGATGAGAAGAATAACAAAAAGTTCGAAGAATTAAGTAAATATGTACATGAG